>NC_143162.1:14333030-14484545 GCF_047325235.1 Durio zibethinus | reverse complement strand
CGAATCACAAAAAGTTTCAAAAATCGTGAAAAATAGAAAACGAGTCGTCTTGCCATGAAACTTCATGTGAAGGCTTAAGTGACCATTGTATGAATTTACAAGGCATAAAAATGGCATTGGCACGTAGAAATATGAAGATGTACCTAAACCCACCTACCACCCTATCGATCCACGGCTTACGCTTCCCGTCTCTCTGGTTGGCATAGTACCCGCCCGCCCGCCTGCTCATTTCATCGGTTGGCTTAGGCATAGGGAGTTCATTCCCAGTCTAAGATTGGACAGGACCGAGGGTTACGACAGTAGGATCGGCAGCACACAGAGGGGGACCCGACCGATCCCCGACTTGCACATCTCGCCCCTTTGGCCGGCTAAGCGCCTGCACGCTCGTTTCATGGGTTGACTTAGGCATACGGAGTTCTTTCCCAGTCTAAGCATACGGAGTTCTTTCCCAGTCTAAGCCTACAGAGTTCATTCAATTCTAAGATCGGATCGGATCGAGGGTTGTGACAGCACATGCTGGGCTCGGGCATGTGCTGGTGTCGCATTTTTCTTCGTCGGGGCACCATCGCCGGAGCATCGTCGGAGAACCTGACCGGCGGTATTGGGGTTCTGACGACCAGGGGGGTCGGGGGTGTGTACGCACATGATGTGCGATGGGTGCTGGTACTTGGCCCTTATATTGGCCTCCTATCCCTCATCAAACCTCGAGAAATCACCCCCCCTTAAAGAGGATTTGAGATTTTACAGGTTTGCTGCCAGTAGCCATTAAAGTGTCTGAAATGGGGACACTTTTTTCAAATGGTCACAAAATCTTCTACACTTCGAATTTTTAGCTGAATGTTTTTGTGCACAAAAAAAAAAATACAAGGATCGCATCTACCAAGTTTGGGGCCAAAAAATCTTCCAAAAAAATTATAAAAATCCCTAACCGCAAAAAGTTTCGAAAATCATGAAAAATAAAAACGAGTCGTCTTGCCATGAAACTTAACGTGAAGGCTTAAGGGACCATTGTATGAATTTACAAGCCATAAAAATGGCATTGGCACACAGAAATATGAAGATGTTCCTAAACCCACTTACCACCCTATCGATCCATGGCTTGTGCATCCCGTCTCTCTGGCCGACGTAATGCCCGCCCACTCATTTCATCGGTTGGCTTAGGCATATGGAGTTCATTCCCACTCTAAGATCATACAGGATCGAGGGTTGTAGCAACATGATCAACAGCACGCAGAGGGGGACCCGATCGATCACTGGCTTGCGCATCCCGCCTCTCTGGCCGGCAGAGCACCCGCACGCTCGTTTCGTGGGTTTACTTGGGCATACGGAGTTCATTCCCAGTCTAAGAATACGGAGTTCATTCTCGGTTTAAGATCGGACTGGACCGAGGGTTGCGACAGCACAAGCTAGGCTCGGGCATTTGCTGGTGTTGCATTTTTCTTCATTGGGGCACCAGCATCGCCGGAGAACCTGACCGACGACATTGGGGTTCCGGTGATCGAGAGGGCCGGGGGGTGTGCACACATGATGTGCGATGGGTGCTGGTACTTGGCCCTTATATTGGCCTCCTATCCCTCATCAAACCTCGACAACTCACACCCCTTTAAAGAGCATTTGAGATTTTACAGGTTTGCTACCAGTAGCCATTAAAGTGTCTGAAATGGGGACGTTTTTTTCAAATTGTCACAAAATCTTGTACACTTCGAGTTTTTAGCTAAATTTTTAGTGCATGCCAAAAAAATACAAGGATCACGTCTACCAAGTTTGGGGTCAAAACTCCTTCTGAAAAAATTTTTAAAAATCCTGAACCATAAAAAGTTTCAAAAATTGTGAAAAATAGAAAACGAGTTGTCTTGCCATGAAACTTCACGTGAAGGCTTAAGGGACCATTATACGAATTTACAAGCTAGAAAAATGGCTTTGGCATGCAGAAATATGAAGATGTCCCTAAACCCACCTACCACCCTATCGATCCACGGCTTGCGCATCCCTTCTCTCTGGCCGGCATAGTGCCTGCTCGCCCGCCCGTTTCATCGGTTGGCTTAGGCATACGGAGTTCATTCCCAGTCTAAGATTGGATCAGATTGAGGGTTGCAGCAACAGGATTGGCAGCACGTAGAGGGGGATCCGACCGATCCTCGGCTTGCGCATCTCGCCCCTCTAGTCTAAGATACGGGGTTCATTACCAGTCTAAGATCAAACCGGACCGAGGGTTATGGCAGCACATGCTGGGCTCGGGAATGTGCTGGTGTCACATTTTTCTTCGTCGGGGCACCATCGCCAGAGCATCGTCGGAGAACCTAACCGACGGCATTGGGGTTTCGGTGATCGGGGGGGTCGGGAGGGGGTGTACGCACATGATGTGCGATGGGTGCTGGTACTTGGCCCTTATATTGGCCCCCTATTCCTCATCAAACCACGAGAACTCACACCCCCTTAAAGAGCATTTGAGATTTTACAGGTTTGCTGCCAGTAGCCATTAAAGTGTCTGAAATGGGGACACTTTTTTCAAATGGCCACAAAATCTTGTACACTTCGAGTTTTTAGCTTAATTTTTTTGTGCATGCAGACAAAAATACAAGGATCATGTCTACCAAGTTTGGGGTGAAAACTCATTCTGAAAAAATTTAAAAAAATCCCAAACCATAAAAAATTTTAAAAATCATGAAAAATAGAAAACGATTCGTCTTGCCATGAAACTTCACACGAAGGCTTAAGGGACCATTGTATGAATTTACAAGCCATAAAAATGGCATTCGCATGCAGAAATATGAAGATGTGCCTAAACCCACCTACCACCCTTTCGATCCACGGCTTGCGCATCCCGTCTCTCTGGCGGCGTAGTGCCCGCCTGCCAGCCCACCCGCTCATTTCGTCGTTTGGCTTATTCTTACGAAGTTCATTCCCAGTCTAAGATTGGACTGGACCGAAGGTTGGGGCAGCAGGATCGACAGCACACAGAGGGGCACCCGGCCGATCCCCGGCTTGCACATCTCACCCCTCTTGCTGGCTAAGCGCCCGCACGCTCGTTTCGTGGGTTGACTTAGGCATACGGAGTTCAATCCCAGTCTAAGCATACAGAGTTCATTCCCAGTCTAAGATTGAACTGGACCGAGGGTTGCGCCAGCAAATGCTGGGCTCAGGCATGTGCTGGTGCCACATTTGTCTTCGCCAGGAACCATCGTCGGAGCATCACCGGAGAACCTGACCGACGGCATTGAGGTTTCGACGATCGAGGGGGCCAGGGGGTGTGCGCACATGACGTGCAATGGGTGCTGGTACTTGCCCTTATATTGGCCTCCTATCCCTCATCAAACCTCGAGAACTCACACCCCTTAAACAGCATTTGAGATTTTACAGGTTTACTGCCAGTAGCCATTAAAGTGTCTAAAATGGGGACACTTTTTTCAAATGGTCACAAAATCTTGTACACTTGGAGTTTTTAGCTGAATTTTTTTGTGCATGCCAACAAAAATACAAGGATCACGTCTAAAAGGTTTAGGGCCAAAACTCCATCCGAAAAAATTTTGAAAAATCCCGGATCGCAAAAAGTTTCAAAAATCATGAAAAATAGAAAACGAGTCATCTTGCCATGAAACTTCACGTGAAGGCTTAAGGGACCATTGTACGAATTTACAAGCCATAAAAATGACATTGGCATGCTGAAATATGAAGATGTGCCTAAACCCACCTACCACCCTAGTAATCCACGGCTTGCACATCCCGTCTCTCTAGCTGACGTAGTGCCCGCCCGCCTGCTTACCTGCTGGTTTTGTCGGTTGGCTTAGGCATACGAAGTTCATTCCCAGTCTAAGATTGGACCAGACCGAAGGTTGCGACAGCACATGCCGGGCTCGACAAGTTCTGGTGCCACATTTTTCTTCATCGGGGCACCGGCATTGGGGTTCTGGCGATCGGGGGGGCCGAGGGGGGTGTGCGCACATGATTGGCAATGGGTGCTGGTACTTGGCCCTTATATTGGCCCCCTATCCCTCATCAAACCTCAAGAACTCACACCCCCTTAAAGAGCATTTGAGATTTTACAGGTTTGCTGCCAGTAGCCATTAAAGTGTCTGAAATGGGGACACTTTTTTGAAATGGTCACAAAATCTTGTTCACTTCGAATTTTTAGCTGAATTGTTTTGTGCATGCCAATGAAAATACAAGGATCACGTCTACCAAGTTTGGGGCCAAAAATCCTTCCAAAAAAATTTTAAAAAATCCCAGACCGCAAAAGGTTTTGAAAATCTTGAAAAATAGAAAATGAGTCGTCTCGCCATGAAACTTCACGTGAAGGCTTAAGGGACCATTGTATGAATTTACAAGCCATAAAAATGGCATTGGCACGCATAAATATGAAGATGTGCCTAAACCCACCTACCACCCTATCAATCCACGGCTTACGCATCCCATCTCTCTGGCTGACGTAGTGCCCGCCCGCCTGCCCGCCCGCTCGTTTGGTCGGTTGTCTTAGGCATACAAAGTTCAATCCAATCTAAAGATCAGACCAGACCGAGGGTTACAACAGCAAGATCGGTAGCACGTAGAGGAGGACCCGATCGATCCTCGGCTTGTGCATCTCGCCCCTCTGGCTGGTTGAGCGCCCGCACGCTTGTTTCGTGGGTTGACTTAGGCATATAGAGTTCATTCGCAGTCTAAGCCTATGGAGTTTTTAGCTGGATTTTTTTGTGCATGCCAACAACAATATGAGGATCGTGTATACCAAGTTTGGGGCCAAAACTCCTTCCGAAGAAATTTTAAAAAATCTCGAACCGTGATCTTGCCATGAAACTTCACGTGACGGCATAAGGGACCATTGTATGAATTTAAAAGCCATAAAAATGGCATTGGCACATAGAAATATGAAGATGTGCCTAAACCCACCTACCACCCTATTATCCACGATTTGCGCATCCCGTCTCTTTGGCCGTCGCAGTGCCCACCCGCCCGCCCATCTCGTTTCGTTAGTTACCTTAGGCATACTAAGTTCATTCCCAGTCTATGATCAGACAGGGCCAAGGGTTACAGCAGCAGGATCGACAGCACGTAGAGGGGGACCCGATCGATCACCGGCTTGCGCATGCTGCCCCTCTGGCAGGTGAGCGCCCGCACGCTCGTTTCGTGGGTTGACTTAGGCATACGGAGTTCATTCCTAGTCTAAGCATATGGAGTTCAATCCCAGTCTAAGATCAGACCGGACCGAGGGTTGCGACTGGACATGCTGGACTCGAGCATGTGCTGGTGCCGTATTTTTCTTCGCCAAGGCACCATCGTCGGAGAACCTGACCGACGGCATTGGGGTTTCGGCGATCGGAGGGGCCGGGGGGTGTGCGCACATGATGTGCGATGGGTGCTGGTACCTGGCCCTTACATTGGCCCCTTATCCCTCATCAAACCTCGAGAACTAACACCCCCTTAAAGAGCATTTGAGATTTTACGGGTTCGCTGCCAGTAGCCATTAAAGTGTCTGAAATGGGGACACTTTTTTCAAATAGTCACAAGATCTTGTACACTTTGAGTTTTTAGCTGAATTTTTTTGTGCATGCCAACAAAAATACAAGGATCACGTCTACCAAGTTTGGGGCCAAAAATCCTTCCGGAAAAATTTTAAAAAAATCCCGAACCGCAAAAAGTTTTCAAAATCGTGAAAAATAGAAAATGAGTCGTCTTCCCATGAAACTTCAGGTGAAGGCTTAAGGGACCATTGTATGAATTTACAAGCCATAAAAATGGCATTGGCAGAGAGAAATATGAAGATGTGCCTAAACCCACCTACCGTCCTATCGATCCATGGCTTGCGCATCCCATCTCTCTGGCCGGCGTAGTGCCCGCCCGTCGGCTCGCTCGTTTCATCGGTTGGCTTAGGCATACAGAGTTCATTCCTAGTCTAAGATCAGACTGATTTTTCTTCATCGGGGCACCATCACCGGAGCATCGTCGGAAAACCTAACTAGAGGCATTGGGGTTTCGGTGATCGGGGGGCCGACGGGTGTGTGCGCACATGATGTGCGATGGGTGCGGGTACTTGGCCCTTATATTAGCCCCCTATCCCTCATCAAACCTTGAGAACTCACACCCCCTTAAAAAGCATATGAGATTTTATAGGTTTGCTGCCAGTAGCCATTAAAGTGTCTGAAATGGGGACACTTTTTTCAAATGGTCACAAAATCTTGTACACTTCGAGTTTTTAGCTGAATTTTTTTGTGCATGCAAACAAAAATACAAGGATCACGTCTACCAAGTTTGGGGAAAAAACTCCTTCCGAAAAAATTTTAAAAAATCCCGGACCGTAAAAAGTTTTAAAAATCGTGAAAAATAGAAAAAGAGTCGTCTTGCCATGAAACTTCACGTGAAGGCTTAAGGGACCATTGTATGAATTTACAAGTCATAAAAATGGCATTGGCACGTAGAAATATGAAGATGTGCCTAAACCCACCTACCACTTTATCGATCCACGACTTGCACATCCCGTCTCTCTGGCCGACGTAGTGCTCGCCCGCCTGCCCATCTCATTTCGTCGGTTGGCTTAGGCATACGGAGTTCATTCCCAATCTAAGATTGGACCGGACCGAGGTTCACAGCAGCAGGATCGGTAGCACGCAGAGGGGGACCCGACTGATCCCCGACTTGCGCATCCTGCCCCTATGGCCGGCTGAGCGCCCACACGCTCCTTTCGTGGGTTGACTTAGGCATACGGAGTTCATTCCCGGCCTAAGCATACGGAGTTCTTTCCCAGTCTACGATCGGACCGGACCGAGGGTTGTGGCAGCACATGCTGGGTTTGGGCATGTGCTGGTGCCACATTTTTCTTCGCTGGAGCATCGTCGGAGAACCTGACCGGCAGCTTTGGGGTTCCAGCGATCGAGGGGCTGGGGGGTGTGCGCTCATGATGTGTGATGGGTGCTGGTACTTGGTCCTTATATTGGCCCCCTATCCCTCATCAAACCTCGAGAACTCACACCTTCTTAAAGAGCATTTGAGATTTTACAGGTTTGTTGCCAGTAGCCATTAAAGTGTCTGACATGGGGACACTTTTTTCAAATGGTCAAAAAATCTTCTGCACCATGAGTTTTTAGCTGAATTTTTTTGTCCATGCCAACAAAAATACAAGGATCACATCTACCAAGTTTGGGGCCAAAACTCCTTCTGAAAAAATTTTAAAAAATCCCGAACCATAAAAAGTTTCAAAAATCATGAAAAGTAGAAAATGAGTCGTCTTGCCATGAAATTTCATGTGAAGGCTTAAGGGACCATTGTATCAATTTACAAGCCAGAAAAATGGCATTGGCGTGCAGAAATATAAAGATGTGCCTAAACCCACCTACCACCAAATCGATCCATGGCTTGCGCATCCCGTCTCTCTGGTCGACGTAGTGCGCATCCGCCCGTCCGCCCACTCGTTTCGTCGGTTGGCTTAGGCATACGGAGTTCATTCCCAGTCTAGGATCAGACCGGTCTGAAGGTTACGGTAGCAAGATTGGTAGCACGTAGAGGGTGACCCGGTCGATCCCTAACTTTCGCATCCCGCCCCTCGGCCGGCCGACCGCCTGCACGCTCATTTCGTGGGTTGACTTAGGCATATGGAGTTTATTCCCAGTCTAAGCATGCGAAGTTCATTCCCAATCTAAGATCGAACTGGACCGAGGGTTGTGGCAGCACATGCCGGGCTCAGGCATGTGCTGGTGCCGCATTTTTCTTCGTCGGGTCACCATCGTCGGAGCATCGTCGGAGAACCTGACCGGTGGCATTGGGGTTCCGACGATCCAGGGGGTCGGGGGGTGTGCGCACATGATGTGCGATGGGTGCTGGTACTTGGCCCTTATATTGGCCACCTATCCCTCATCAATCCTCAGGAGCTCACACCCCTTAAAGAGCATTTGAGATTTTACAGGTTTCCTGCCAGTAGCCATTAAAGTGTCTGAAATGGAAACACTTTTTTAAATGGTCACAAAATCTTGTACGCTTTGAGTTTTTAGCTGAATTTTTTTGTGCATGCCAAAAAAAATACAAGGATCACATCTACGAAGTGTGGGACCAAAACTCCTTCTGAAAAAATTTTGAAAAATCCCAAACCGCAAAAAGTTTCAAAAGTTATGAAAAATAGAAAATGAGTCACCTTGCCATGAAACTTCACGTGGAGGCTTAGGGAACCATTGTATGAATTTACAAGCCATAAAAATGACATTGGCACACAGAAATATGAAGATGTGCCTAAACCCACCTACCACCCAAGCGATCCACGGCTTACGCATCCCGTCTCTCTGGCCAGCGTAGTTCCCATCCGCCCGTCCACCCACTCATTTCGTCGGTTGGCTTAGGCATACAAAGTTCGATAGCAAGTAGAGGGGGACCCTGTCGATCCCTGACTTTCGCATCCCGCCCCTCTGGCCGGCTGAGCGCCCGCACGCTCGTTTCATGGGTTGACCTAGGCATATGGAGTTCATTCCCAGTCTAAGCATACGAAGTTCATTCCCAGTCTAAGATCAAACGGGACCGAGGGTTGTGCCAGCACATGCTGGGCTCAGGCATGTGCTGGTGCCATATTTTTCTTCACCGGGGCACCATCGTCGGAGCATCGCCAGAGAACCTGACCGGTGGCATTGGGGTTCTAACGATGGGGGGAGTCGGGGGGGTGTGCACACATGATCTGCGATGGGTGCTGGTACTTGGCCCTTATATTGGCCCCCTATCCCTCATGAAACCTCGAGAACTCACAACCCTTTAAAGAGCATTTGAGATTTTACCGGTTTGCTGCCAGTAGCCATTAAAGTGTCTGAAATAGGGACACTTTTCTCAAATGGTCACAAAATCTTGTACACTTCGAGTTTTTAGCTGAATGTTTTTATGCATGCCAAAAAAAATACAAGGATCACGTCTACCAAGTTTGGGGCCAAAACTCCTTCCAAAAAAATTTTAAAAAATCTCGGACCGTAAAAAGTTTCAAAAATCGTGAAAAATAGAAAACGAGTCGTCTTGCCATTAAACTTAACGTGAAGGCTTAAGGGACCATTGTATAAATTTACAAGCCATAAAAATGGCATTGGCACACAGAAATATGAAGATGTGCCTAAACCCACCTACCACCCTATCGATCCACGGCTTGCGCATCCCATCTCTCTGGTCGACATAGTGCCCGCCCGCCCGCCCACCCGCTCGTTTCGTCGGTTGGCTTAGGCATACGAAGTTCATTCCCCATCTAAGATCGGACCGGAATGAGGGTTGTGGTAGCAAGATCGACAGCACTCAGAGGGGGACCCGGCCGAACCCCGGCTTGCGCATCCTGCCCCTCTGGCCGGCTGAGCGCCCGCACGCTCGTTTCGTGGGTTAACTTAGGCATACGGAGTTCATTCCCAGTCTAAGCATACGGAGTTCATTCCCAGTCTAAGATCGGACTGGACAGAGGGTTTCGACAACACATGCTGGGCTCGAGCATGTGCTGGTGTAGCATTTTTCTTCATCGGGGCACCATCATCGAAGCATCACCGGAGAACCTGATCGGCGGCATAGGGGTTCCGACGATCAGGGGGGCCGGGGTGGTGCGTACATGATGTGCGACGGGTGCTGGTACTTGGCCCTTATATTGGCCCCCTATCCCGCATCAAACCTCAGGAACTCACTCCCCTTTAAAGAGCATTTGATATTTTACGGGTTTGCTGCCAGTAGCCATTAAAGTGTCTGGAATGTGGACACTTTTTTCAAATGGTCACAAAATCTTGTACACTTCGAGTTTCTAGCTGAATTTGTTTGTGCATGCCAACAAAAATACAAGGATCACGTCTACCAAGTTTGGGGCCAAAACTCCTTCCGAAAAAATTTTAAAAAATCCCGAACCGCAAAAAGTTTAAAAAACGTGAAAAATAGAAAACAAGTCGTCTTGGCTTGAAACTTCACGGGAAGGCTTAAAGGACCATTGTTTGAATTTACAAGCCATAACAATGGCAATGGCACACAGAAATATGAAGATGTCCCTAAACCCAACTACCACGCTATCGATCCATGGCTTGCGCATCCCGTCTCTCTAGCCGGCGTAGTGCCCGCCCGCCCGCTCGTTTCGTCAGTTGGCTTAGGCATACGGAGTTCATTCCCAGTCTAAGATCAGACCAGACCAAGGGTTGCGGTAGCAGGATCGACAACACACAGAGGGGGACCCAGCCGATCCCCGACTTGCGCATCCCACTCCTCTGGCCGGCTGAGCGCCCGCACGCTTCTTTCGTGGGTTGACTTAGGCATACGGAGTTCATTGCCAGTCTAAGCATATGAAGTTCATTCCCAGTCTAAGATCAGACCGGGCCGAAGGTTGCGGCAGCACATGCAAGGCTCGGGCATGTGCTGGTGCCGCATTTTTGTTCGCCGAGGCACCATCGCCGGAGAACCTGACTAGTGGCATCGGGGTTCCGACAATCGGAGAGGCCGGGGAGGGGGTCTGCGCATAGGATGTGTGAAGGGTGCTGGTACTTGGCCCTTATATTGGCCCTCTATCCCTCATCAAACCTTGAGAACTCACACCCCCTTAAAGAGCATTTGAGATTTTACAGGTTTGCTGCCAGTAGCCATTAAAGTGTCTGAAATGGGGACACTTTTTTCAAATGGTCACAAAATCTTGTACGCTTCGAGTTTTTAGCTAAATTTTTTTGTGCATGCCAACAAAAATACAAGGATCACGTCTACCAAGTTTGGGGCCAAAACTCCTTCTGAAAAAATTTTAAAAAATCCCGAACTGTAAAAAGTTTTAAAAATTATGAAAAATAGAAAACGAGTCGTCTTGGCTTGAAACTTCACATGAAGGCTTAAGGGACCATTGTATGAATTTACAAGCCATAATAATGGCAATGGCACGTAGAGATATGAAGATGTCCCTAAACCCACCTACCACCCTATCGATCCATGGCTTGCGCTTCCCGTCTCTCTGGCTGGCGTAGTGCTCGCCTGCCCACCCGCCCGCTTGTTTGTCGGTTGGCTTAGGCATATGGAGTGCATGCCAACAAAAATACAACGAACATGTCTACAAAGTTTGGGGCCAAAACTCCTTCCGAAAAAATTTTGAAAAATCTCAAACCGCAAAAAGTTTCAAAAATCATGAAAAATAGAAAACGAGTCATCTTGCCATTAAACAACACGTGAAAGCTTAAGGGACCATTGTATGAATTTACAAGCCATAAAAATGGCGGTTGGCATGCAGAAATATGAAGATGTGCCTAAACCCACCTACAACCCTATCGATCCACGCCTTGCGCATCCTGTCTCTCTAGCTGACGTAGTGCCCTCCCGCCCACCCGCCCACCCGCCCGCTCATTTCGTCAGTTGGCTTAGGCATACGGAGTTCATTCCCAGTCGAAGATTGGATCGGAACGATGGTTGCAGCAGCAGGATCGGCAGGCAGCACGCAGAAGGGGACCCGGTCGATCCCCGAGATGTACACTCGTTTCATGGGTTGACTTAGGCACATAGAGTTCATTCCCAGTCTAAGCATACAGAGTTCATTCCCAGTCTTCACCAGGGCACCATCGTCAAAGCATCACGGGAGAACCTGACTGGCGGCATTGGGGTTTCGATGATCGAGGGGGACGGGGGGGTGTGCGCACATGATGTGCAATGGGTACTGGTACTTGGCAGTTATATTGGCCCTCTATCCCTCGTCAAACCTTGAGAACTCACACCCCCTTAAAGAGCATTTGAGATTTTACAGGTTTGCTGCCAGTAGCCATTACTGTGTCCGAAATGTGGACACCTTTCAAGTGGTCACAAAATCTTGTACACTTAGAGTTTTTAGCTGAATTCTTTTGGGCCTGCCAACAAAAATACAAGGATCACATCTACCAAGTTTGGGGCCAAAACTCCTTCCAAAAAAATTTTAAAAGATCCCGAATCAGAAAAAGTTTCAAAAATCATGAAAAATAGAAAATGGGTCATCTTGCCATGAAACTTCATGTGAAGGCTTAAGGGACCATTGTATGAATTTACAAGCCATAAAAATGGCATTGGCACGTAGAAATATGAAGATGTGCCTAAACCCACCTACCACCCTATCGATCCTCGGCTTGCGCATCCCGCCCCTCTGGCAGGCTGAGCGCCCGCACGCTCGTTTTGTGGGTTGACTTAGGCATACGTAGTTCATTCCCAGTCTAAGCATACAGAGTTCATTTCTAGTCTAAGATCGGACCAGACTGAGGGTTGCGGCAGCACATACAGGGCTCGGGCATGTGCTGGTGCCGCATTTTTCTTCATCGTGGCAACATTCTCGGAGCTTCGCTGGAGAACCTGATCGACGGCATTAGGGTTCCAGCGATCGGGGGGGTGTGCGTACATGATGTGCCATGGGTGCTGGTACTTGGCCCTTATATTGGCCCCCTATCCCTCATCAAACCTCGAGAACTCACACACCCTTAAAGAGCATTTGAGATTTTACAGGTTTGCTGCCAGTAGCAATTAAAGTGTCTGAAATGGGGACACTTTTTTCAAATGGTCACAAAATCTTGTACACTTCGAGTATTTAGCTGATTTTTTTTATGCATGCCAACAAAAATACGAGGATCACGTCTACCAAGTTTATGGCTAAAACTCCTTCCAAAAAAATTTTAAAAAATCCCGAACCGTAAAAAGTTTCAAAAATCATGAAAAATAAAAAACGAGCCATCTTGCCATGAAACTTCACGTGAAGGCTTAGGGGACCAGTGTATGAATTTACAAGCCATAAAAATGGCATTGGCACGCAAAATATATGAAGATGTGCCTAAACCCACCAACCACCCTATCGATACATAGCTTGCGCATCCTGTCTCTCTAGCCGACGTTGTGCCCGCCTGCCCGCCTGCACGCTCATCTCGTCAGTTGGCTTAGGCATACGAAGTTCATTCCCAGTCTGAGATCGGACCGGACCGAGGGTTATGGTAGTAGGATCAACATCACGCAGAGGGGGACCCGATCGATCCCTGGCTTACGCATCCCTCCCCTTTGGCTGGCTGAGCGGCCGAACGTTCGTTTCGTGGGTTGACTTAGGCATACAGAGTTCATTCCCAGTCTAAGCATACGGAGTTCATTCCTGGTTAAGATCGGACTGGACCGAGGGTTACGGCAGCACATGCTGGGCTCGGGCATGTGCTGGTGCTGCATTTTTCTTCGTCGGGGCACCATCGCCGGAGAACCTGACCGGTGGTATTGGGGTTTCGACGATAGGGGGGCCGGAGGGTATGCGCACATAGGTACGATGGGTTCTGGAACTTGGCCTTTGTATTGGCCCCCTATCCCTCATCAAACCTTGAGAACTCACACCCTCTTATAGAGCATTTGAGATTTTATAGGTTTGCTGCTAGTAGCCATTAAAGTGTCTGAAATGGGGACACTTTTTTGAAATGGTCACCAAATCTTGTACAGTTCGAGTTTTTAGCTGAATGTTTTTATGCATGTGAACAAAAATACAAGGTTCACGTCTACCAAGTTTGGGGGCAAAACTCTTCCCAAAAAAATTTTAAAAAATCTCGAACCGAAAAAAGTTTTGAAAATCATGAAAAATAGAAAACGAGTCATCTTGCCATGAAACTTCACGTGAAGGCTTAAGGGACCATTGTATGAATTTACAAGCCATAAAAATGGCATTGGAATGTAGAAATATGAAGATGTGCCTAAACCCACCTACCACCCTATCGATCCACGGCTTGCGCATCCAGTCTCTCTGGCCAGAGTAGTGCCCGCCCGCCCGCCCGCTTGTTTCTTCGGTTGGCTTAGGCATACGGAGTTCATTCGTAGTCTAAGATTGGACCGGACCAAGGGTTGCGGTAGCAGGATTGGTAGCACACAGAGGGGGACCCGGCTAATCCCCGGCTTGTGTATCCCGCCCCTCTTACCGGCTGAGCACCCGCACACTCGTTTCGTGGGTTGGCTTAGACATACGGAGTTGATTCCCAGTCTAAGCATATGGAGTTCATTCCCAGTCTAAGATCGGACCGGACTGAGGGTTGTAGCAGCACATGCTGGACTCAGGCATGTGCTGGTGCCGCATTTTTCTTCGCCGGGGCACCATCACCGGAGCATTGCCAGAGAACCTAACCGACGGCATTGGGGTTCCGACGATCGGGGTCGCCGGGGGGGGGTGTGCGCACATGATGTGCGATGGGTGCTGGTACTTGGCCCTTATATTGGCCCCCTATCCCTTATCAAACCTCGAGAAGTCACACCCCCTTAAAGAGCGTTTGAGATTTTACAAGTTTGCTGCCAGTAGCCATTAAAGTGTCTGAAATGGGGACACTTTTTTCAAATGGTCGGAAAATCTTGTACACTTCGAGTTTTTAGCTGAATTTTTTTGTACATACCAAAAAAAAAATTCAAGGATCACGTCTACCAAGTTTGGGGTCAAAACGCTTTCCGAAAAAATTTAAAAAAATCCCAAACCACAAAAAGTTTCAAAAATCATGAAAAATAGAAAATGGGTCGTCTTGCCATGAAACCTCACGTGAAGGCTTAAGGAACCATAGTATGAATTTACAAGCCATAAAAATGGCATTGGCATGCAAAAATATGAAGATGTGCCTAAACCCACCTAGCACACTATCGATCCACAGTTTGCGCATCCCGTCTCTCTGGCCGACGTAGTGCCCACCCGCCCGCCCGCTCATTTCGTCAGTTGGCTTAGGCATACGGAGTTCATTCCCAGTCTAAGATCGGATCAAACTGAGGGTTGCAGCAGCAGTATCGACAGCACGCAAAGGAGGACCCCGTCGATCATCGGCTTATGCATCCCGCCCCTCTGGCCGGCTGAGCGCCCGCACGCTCGGTTCGTGGGTTGACTTAGGCATACAGAGTTCATTCCCAATCTAAGATCGGACCAAACCGAGGTTTGCGGCAACACATGCTGGGCTCTGGCATGTGCTGGCACCGCATTTTCCTTCGCCGGGGCACCATCGTCGGAGCATCGTCGGAGAACCTGACCGACGGCATTTGGGTTCCGACGATTGGGGGGGCCGGGGGGTGTGCGCACATGATGTGCAATAGGTGCTGGTACTTGGCCTTTATATTGGCCCCCTATCCCTCATTAATCTTCGAGAACTCACACCCCCTTAAAGAGCATTTGAGATTTTACAGGTTTGCTGCCAGTAGCCATTAAAGTGTCTGAAATGGGGACACTTTTTTCAAATGGTCACAAAATCTTGTACACTTTGAGTTTTTAGCTGATTTTTTTTGTGCATGCCAACAAAAATACAAGGATGACATCTACCAAGTTTGGGGCCAAAAATTTTAAAAAATCACGAATCGTAAAAAGTTTCAAAAATCATGAAAAATAGAAAACGAGTCGTCTTGCCATGAAACTTCATGTGAAGGCTTAAGGGACCATTGTATGGATTTACAAGCCATAAAAATGGCATTGGCATGCACAAATATGAAGAGGTGCCAATACCCACCTACCAACCTATCGATCCACGGCTTGCGCATCCCGTCTCTCTGGCCGACGTAGTGCCCGCCTGCCCGCTCGTTTCGTCGGTTGACTTAGGCATACGGAGTTCATTCCCAGTCTAAGATCAGACCAGACTGAAGGTTGCAGCAGTAGGATCGGCAGAACGCAGAAGGGGACCCGACCGATCCCCGGCTTACGCATCTCGCCCCTCTGGCCGGCTGAGCGCCCGCACGCTCGTTTCGTGGGTTGACTTAGGCATACGGAGTTAATTCCCAGTCTAAGCATATGGAGTTCATTCCCAGTCTAAGATCGGACCGGACCGAGGGTTGCGGCAGCACATGCTGGGCTCGGGCATGTACTGGTGTCGCATTTTTTTTCGCCGGGGCACCATCGTCGGAGCATCGTCGGAGAACCTGACTGACGGCATTGGGGTTCCGGCGATTGGGGGGGCCGGGGGGTGTGCGCACATGATGTGCGATGGGTGCTGGTACTTGGCCCTTATATTGGCCCCCTACCCCTCATTAATCCTTGAGAACTCACACCCCCTTAAAGAGCATTTGGGATTTTACAGGTTTGCTGCCAGTAGCCATTAAAGTGTTTGAAATGGGGACACTTTTTTCAAATGGTCACAAAATCTTGTACACTTCGAGTTTTTAGCTGAATTTTTTTGTGCAACCAAACAAAAATACAAGGATGATGTCTACCAAGTTTGGGGCCAAAAATCCTTCAGAAAAAATTTTAAAAAAAATCCCGAACCATAAAAAGTTTCAAAAATCATGAAAAATAGAAAACGAGTCGTCTTGCCATGAAACTTCACATGAAGGCTTAAGGAACCATTGTATGAATTTACAAGCCATAAAAATGGCATTGACATGCAGAAATATGAAGATGTTCCTATACCCACCTACCACCCTATCGATCCACGGCTTGCGCATCCCATCTCTCTGGTCGGCGTAGTGCCCGCCCGCCCACCCGCTCGTTTCGTCAGTTGGCTTAGGCATACGGAGTTCATTCCCAGTCTAAGATCAGACCAGACCAAGGGTTGCAGTAGCAAGATCGATAGCACATAGAGGGGGACCCGACCGATCCTCAGCTTGCGCATCCTGCCCCTCTGGCCGGCTGAGTGTCCGCACGCTCGTTTCGTGGGTTGACTTAGGCATACGGAGTTCATTCCTAGTCTAAGCATAAGGAGTTCATTCCTAGTCTAAGATCAGACTGGACTGAGGGTTACGGCAGCACATGATGGGGTCAGGCATGTGCTATTGCCGCATTTTTCTTCATCGGGGCACCATCGTCGGAGCATCGTCGGAGAACCTGACCGGCGGTATTGGGGTTCTGGCAATTGGGGGGGCCAGGGGGTGTGCACACATGATGTGCGATGGGCGCTGGTACTTGGCTTTTATATTGGCCCCCTATCCCTCATCAAACCTCCAGAATGGACACCCCCTTAAAGAGCATTTTAGATTTTACAGGTTTGCTGCCAGTAGCAATTAAAGGGTCTGAAATGGGGACACTTTTTTCAAATGGTCACAAAATCTTGTACACCTCGAGTTTTTAGCTGAATTTTTTTGTGCACGCCAAAAAAAATACAAGGATCACGTCTACCAAGTTTGGGGACAAAACTCCTTCCGAAAAAATTTTAAAAAATCCTGAACCGCAAAAAGTTTCAAAAATCATGAAAAATAAAAAACGAGTAGTCTTGCCATGAAACTTCACATGAAGGCTTAAGGGACCATTGTATCAATTTACAAGCCATAAAAATGGCATTGACACACAAAAATATAAAGATGTACCTAAACCCACCTACCACCCTATCGATCCACGGCTTGCGCATCCCGTCTCTTTGGCCGACATAGTGCTCACCCGTCCGCTCGTTTCGTCAGTTGGCTTAGGCATACAGAGTTCATTCCCAGTCCAAGATCAGATCAGACCGAGGGTTGTGGTAGTAGGATCGGTAGCACACAGAAGAGGACCCGATCGATCCTCGGCTTGCGCATCCCGCCCCTCTGGCCAGTTGAGCGCCCGCATGCTGGTTTCGTGGGTTGACTTAGGCATACGGAGTTCATTCCCAGTCTAAGATCGGACCGGACCGAGGGTTGCAGCAGCACATGCTGGGCTCGGGCATGTGCTGGTGCCGCATTTTTCTTCACCAGGGCACCATCGCCGGAGCATCGCCGAAGAACCTGACCGGCGGGATTCGGGTCCCGATGATCAGAGGGGCCGTGGGGGGGTGCACACATGATGTGCGATGGGTGCTGGTACTTGGCCCTTATATTGGCCCCCTATTCCTCATCAAACCTCGAGAACTCACACCCCCTTAAAGAGCATTTGAGATTTTACAGGTTTGCTGCCAGTAACCATTAAAGTGTCTGAAATGTGGACAGTTTTTTCAAATGGTCACAAAATCTTGTACACTTCGAGTTTTTAGCTGAATTTTTTTGTGCATGCCAACAAAAATACAAGGATCATGTCTACAAGTTTGGGGCCAAAACGCCTTCCCAAAAAATTTAAAAAAATCCCGAACCGTAAAAAGTTTCAAAAATCATGAAAAATAGAAAACGAGTCATCTTGCCATGAAACTTCACGTGAAGGCTTAAGTTGTATGAATTTACAAGCCATAAAAATGGCATTGGCATGCAGAAATATGAAGATGTGCCCAAACCCACCTACCAACCTATCGATCCACGGCTTGCGCATCCCATCTCTCAGGCCGGCGTAGTGCCCGCCCGCCTGCCCGACCGTCCGTTTCGTCAGTTGGCTTAGGCATACAGAATTCATTCCCAGTCCAAGATCAGATCGGATGGAGGGTTGCGATAGCAGGATCGACAGCACGCAGAGGGGAACCCGGCCGATCCCCGGCTTACGCATCTCGCCTATGGCCGGCTGAGCGCCCGCACGCTCGTTTCATGGGTTGACTTAGGCATACGGAGTTCATTCCCAGTCTAAGCATACGGAGTTCATTCCCAGTCTAAGATTGGACCAGACAGAGGTTTACGACAGCACATGCTAGGATCAGGCATGTGCCGGTGCCGCATTTTTCTTCGCCGTGACAGCATCACCGGAGAACCTGACCGGTGGCATTGGGGTTCCGACGATCGGGGGGTTGTGGCCACATGATGTGCAATGGGTGCTGGTACTGGGCCCTTATATTGGCCCCCTATCCCTCATCAAACCTCAAGAACTCACACCCCTTAAAAAGGATTTGAGATTTTACAAGTTTGCTGCTAGTAGCCATTAAAGTGTCTGAAATGGGGACACTTTTTTCAAATGGTCAGACAATCTTGTACACTTCGAGTTTTTAGCTGAATTTTTTTGTGCATGCCAAAAAAAATACAAGGATCACATCTACCAAATTTGGGGCCAAAACTCCTTCCGAAAAAATTTTAAAAAATCTTGAACCGTAAAAGGTTTCGAAAATCGTGAAAAATAGAAAACGAGTCGTCTTGCCATGAAACTTCACATGAAGGCTTAAGGAACCATTGTATGAATTTACAAGCCATAAAAATGGCATTGGCACGCAGAAATATGAAGATGTCCATAAACCCCCCTACCACCCTATCGATCCATGACTTGCGCATCCCGTCTCTCTGGTCGGCATAGTGCCCGCCCGCCCACCTTCCCGCTCGTTTCGTCGGTTGGCTTAGGCATACAGAGTTCATTCCCAGTGTAAGATCAGACCGGCCCGAGGGTTACGGCAACAGGATCAATTCCACGCAGAGGGGGACCCAACCGATCCCCGGCTTGCGCATCCCGCCCCACTGGGCGGTTGAGCGCCCGCACGCTCATTTCATGGGTTAACTTAGGCATACGAAGTTCATTCCCAGTCTAAGCAAACGGAGTTCATTCCCAGTCTAATATCAGATCGGACCGAGGGTTGTGACAGCACATGCTGGGTTGGGCATTTGCTGGTGTCGCATTTTTCTTCGCCGGGTCACCATCACTTAAGCATCATCGGAGAACCTGACCGACGGTATTGGGGTTCCGATGGTCGGGGGGGCCAGGGGGTGTGCGCAAATGATGTGCGATGGGTGCTAGTACTTGGCCCTTATATTGGCCCCCTATCCCTCCTCAAACCTCAAGAACTCACACCCCCTTAAAGAGTATTTGAGATTTTACCGGTTTGCTGCCAGTAGCCATTAAAGTGTCTAAAATGGGGACACTTTTTTCAAATGGTAACAAAATCTTGTACACTTTGAGTTTTTAGCTGAATTTTTTTGTGCATCCCAACAAAAATAAAAGTATCACGTCTACCAATTTTGGTGTTAAAAATCCTTTTGAAAAAATTTTAAAAAATTTCAAACCGTAAAAAGTTTCAAAAATCATGAAAAATAAAAAACGAGTCGTCTTGCCATGAAACTTCACGTGAAGGCTTAAAGGACCGTTGTATGAATTTACGAGCCATAAAAATGTTATTGGCACACAAAAATATGAAGATTTGCCTAAACCCACATACCACCCTATCGATCCACGGCCTGCGTATCCCGTCTCTCTGGCCGACGCAGTGCCCACCCGCTCGCCCGCTCGCTCGTTTCGTCGGTTGGCTTAGGCATACAGAGTTCATTCCCAGTCTAAGATCAGATCGGACCGAGGGTTGTGGTAGCAAGATTGGTAGTACGTAGAGGGGGACCCGACCAATCCCTGGCTTACGCATCCTGCCCCTCTGGTCGACTGAGCGCCCGCACGCTCGTTTCGTGGGTTGACTTAGGCATACGGAGTTCATTCCTAATCTAAGCATACGGAGTTCATTCCCAGTCTAAGATCAGACCGGACCGAGGGTTGCGACAGCACATGCTGGACTTGGGCATGTGCTGGTGCCGCATTTTTCTACACCAGGGCACCATCGTCAGAGAACCTGACCAGCGGCATTAGGGTTCCAGTGATCGGGAGGGCCGGGGGGTGTGCGCACATGATGTGCGATGGGTGCTAGTACTTGGCCCGATCGTTTCATCGGTTGGCTTAGGTATACGGAGTTCATTCCCAGTATAAGGTCGGATCGGACTGAGGGTTGCGGTAGCAGGATCGACAGCACGCAGAGGGGGACCCGACCGATCCCCGGCTTGTGCATCCTGCCCTACTAGCCGGTTGAGCGCCCGCACGCTCGTTCCGTTGGATGACTTAGGCATACGGAGTTCGTTCCCAGTCTAAGCATACGGAGTTCATTCACAGTCTAGTATCGAACCAGACCGAGGGTTGCGGTAGCAAATACTAGGCTCCGGCATTTGCTGGTGTCACATTTTTCTTCGTCGGGTCACCATCACTAGAGCATCGTCGGAAAACCTGACCGACGGCATTGGGGTTCCAACGGTCGGGGGGGCCGAGGGGGGTGTGCGCACATGATGTGCGATGGGTGCTGGTACTTGGCCCGATCGTTTCGTCGGTTGGCTTAGGCATACGGAGTTCATTCCCAGTATAAGATCAGACTGGACTGAGGGTTGCGGTAGCAGGATCGGCAGCACGCAGAGGGGGACCCGACCGATTCCCCGCTTGCGCATCCTGCCCCACTAGCCGGCTGAGCGCCCGCACGGTCGTTCCGTGGGTTGACTTAGGCATACGGAGTTCGTTCCCAGTCTAAGCATACGGAGTTCATTCCCAGTCTAGTATCAGACCAGACCGAGGGTTTCGGTAGCAAATACTGGGCTCCGGCATTTACTGGTGTCACATTTTTCTTTGCCGAGTCACCATCACCGGAGAACCTGACCGGCGGCATTGGGGTTCCGACGGTCGGGAGGGCCGGGGGGTGTGCGCACATGATGTCCGATGGGTGCTGGTACTTGGCCCTAATATTGGCCACCTATCCCTCATCAAACATTGAGAACTCACACCCCCTTAAAGAGCATTTGAGATTTTACAGTTTGCTGCCAGTAGCTATTAAAGTGTCTGAAATGGGGACTCTTTTTTCAAATGGTCACAAAATCTTGTACACTTCAAGTTTTTAGCTGAATTGTTTTATGCATGCCAACAAAAAAGCAAGGATCATGTCTACCAAGTTTGGGGGAAAAACTCCTTCCAAAAAAATTTTAAAAAATCTTGAACCGTAAAAAGTTTGGAAAATCGTGAAAAATAGAAAACGAGTCGTCTTGCCATGAAACTTCACATGAAGGCTTAAGGGACCATTGTATGAATTTGCAAGCCATAAAAATGGCATTGGCATGAAGAAATATGAAGATGTGCGTAAACCCACCTACCACCCTATCGATCCACGGCTTGCGCATCCCGTCTCTCTGGTCGGCGTAGTACCTGCCCGCCCACCTGCCCGCTCATTTCGTCGGTTGGCTTAGGCATACAGAGTTCATTCCTAGTCTAGGATCGGACCGGCCCGAGGGTTGTAGTAGCAGGATCGGCAGCACGCAAAGGGGGACCCAACCGATCCTCGGCTTGTGCATCCCGCCCCACTGGCCCGCTGAGCACCCGCACGCTCGTTCCGTGGGTTGACTTAGGCATACGGAGTTCGTTCCCAGTCTAAGCATACAGAGTTCATTCCCAGTCTAGTATCGGACCAGACCGAGGGTTGCGATAGCAAATACTGGGTTTTGACATTTGCTGGTGTCACATTTTTCTTCGCCGGGTCACCATCACCGGAGCATCGCCTGAGAACCTGATCGGTGGCATTAGGGTTCTGACGATCGGGGGGGCCGGGGGGTGTGCGCACATGATGTGCGATGGGTGCTGGTACTTGGCCCTAATATTGGCCACCAATCCCTCATCAAACCTCGAGAACTCACACCCCCTTAAAGAGCATTTGACATTTTACAGGTTTGCTGCCAGTAGCTATTAAAGTGTCTAAAATGGGGACACTTTTTTCAAATGGTCTCAAAATCTTGTACACTTTGAGTTTTTAGCTGAATTTTTTTGTGCATGTAAACAAAAAAGCAAGGATCATGTTTACCAAGTTTGGGGAAAAAACTCCTTCCGAAAAAATTTTAAAAAATCCCGCCCACTCGTTTCATCGGTTGGCTTAGGCATAGGGAGTTCATTCCCAGTCTATGATCGGACCGGACCGAGGGTTGTGGTAGCATGATCGACAGCATACAGAGGGTGACTCGGTCGATCCCTGGCTTGCGCATCCCACCCATTTGGCTGGCTGAGTCCCCGCAAACTCGTTTAATAGGTTGACTTAGGCATACAAAATTCATTCCCAGTCTAAGCATACGGAGTTCGTTCCCATTCTAAGATTGGACCGGACCGAGGGTTGCGACAGCACAAGCTGGGCTTGGGCATGTGCTAGTGCCGTATTTTTCTTCGTTGGGGCACCATCGTCGGAGCATCGCCGGAGCACCTGACCGGCGGCATTGGGGTTCCGGTGATCGAGGGGGCCGGGGGGGTGTGCACACATCATGTGCGATGGGTGCTAGTACTTGGCCCTTATATTGGCCCCCTATCCCTCAGCAAACCTCGAGAACTCGCACCCCCTTAAAGAGCATTTGAGATTTTACAGGTTTGCTGCCAGTAGCCATTAAAGTGTCTGAAGTGGGGACACTTTTTTCAAATGGTCACAAAATCTTGTACACTTCGAGTTTTTAGCTGAATTTTTTTATGCATGCCAAAAAAAATTCAAGGATCATGTCTACCAAGTTTAGGGCCAAAACTCCTTCCGAAAAAATTGTAAAAATTCTCGAACTGCAAAAAGTTTTAAAAATCATAAAAAATATAAAACGAGTCGTCTTGCCATTAAACTTCATGTGAAGGCTTAAGGGAGCATTGTATGAATTTACAAGCCATAAAAATGGCATTGGCACGTAGAAATATGAAGATGTGCCTAAACCCACCTACCACCCTATCGATCTACGGCATGTGCATCCCGCCTTTCTGGCCGACGTAGTGCCCTCCCGCTCGTCCTCCTGCTCATTTCATCGGTTGGTTTAGGCATACAGAGTTCATTCCCAGTCTAAGATTGGACTGGACCGAGGGCTACGGCAGCAGGATCGATAGCACGCAGAGAGGGACCCAACCGAGCCCCAGCTTACGCATCCTGCCCTTCAGCCGGTTGAGTGCCCGCATGCTCGTTTCGTGGGTTGACTTAGGCATACGGATTTCATTCCTAGTCTAAGATCAGACCGGACCGAGGGTTACGATAGTGCATGCTGGGCTCGGGCATGTGCTGGTGCCATATTTTTTTCGTCGGGGCACCATCACCGGAGAACTTGACCGGTGGTATTGGGGTTCCGGCGATAGGGGGTCGGGGGGGTGTGCAGACATGATGTGCGATGGGTGCTGGTACTTGGCTCTTATATTGGCCCCCTATCCCTCATCAAACCTCGAGAACTCACACCCCCTTAAAGAGCATTTGAGATTTCACAGGTTTGCTGCCAGTAGCTATTAAAGTGTCTTAAATGGGGACACATTTTTTAAATGGTCACAAAATCTTGTACACTTCGAGTTTTTAGCTGAATTCTTTTGTGCACACCCACAAAAATAAAAGGATCACGTCTACCAAGTTTGGTACCAAAACTCCTTCCGAAAAAAGTTTAAAAAATCTCAAACCGTAAAAAGTTTCAAAAATCGTGAAAAATAGAAAACGAGTCGTCTTGCCATGAAATTTCACGTGAAGGCTTAAGGGACCATTGTATGAATTTACGAGCCATAAAAATGGCATTGGCATGCAGAAATATGAAGACGTGCCTAAACCCACCTACCACCCTATCGATCCATGGCTTGCACATCC
This sequence comes from Durio zibethinus, assembly GCF_047325235.1. Classification (NCBI taxonomy): domain Eukaryota; kingdom Viridiplantae; phylum Streptophyta; class Magnoliopsida; order Malvales; family Malvaceae; genus Durio; species Durio zibethinus. The sequence goes on along the minus strand of NC_143162.1, from coordinate 14,460,498 downwards.
CGTCTCTCTGGCCGACGTAGTGCCCGCCCGCCCGCCCGTTCGCTCGTTTTGTCGATTGGCTTAAGCATACAGAGTTCATTCTCAGTCCAAGATTGTACCGAACTGAGGGTTGCGGCAGCAGGATCGACAGCACGTAGAGGGGGACCCGACCGATCCCTGACTTGCGCATCTCGCCCCTTTGGTCAGCTGAGCGCCCGCATGCTCGTTTCGTGGGTTGACTTTGGCATACGCAGTTCATTCCTAGTGTATGATCGAACTGGACTGAGGGTTGTGGCAGTGCATGCTGGGCTCGGGCATGTTCTGGTGCCGCATTTTTCTTCGTCGGGGCACCATCGCTGGAGCATCGTCGGAGAACCTGACCGACGGCATTGACGTTCCGACGATCAAGGGGGCCAGGGGGGTGTGCGCACATGATGTACGATGGTTGCTGGTACTTGGCACTTATATTGGTCCCCTATCCCTCCTCAAACCTTGAGAACTGACACCCCCTTAAAAAGCATTTGAGATTTTACAGGTTTGCTGCCAATAGCCATTAAAGTGTCTGAAATGGGGACACTTTTTTCAAATGGTCACAAAATCTTGTACACTTTGACTTTTTAGCTGAATTTTTTTGTGCATGCCAACAAAAATGCAAGGATCACGTCTACCATGTTTGGGGCCAAAACTCCTTCCAAAAAAATTTGAAAAAATCCCGAACCGCAAAAAGTTTCTAAAATCATTAAAAATAGAAAATGAGTCGTCTTGCCATGAAACTTCACGTGAAGGCTTAAGGGACCATTGTATGAATTTACAAGCCATAAAAATGGCATTGGCATGCAGAAATATGAAGATGTGCCTAAATCCACCTACCACCCTATCAATCCACGGCTTGCGCATCCCGTATCTCTGGCCGGCGTAGTGCCCGCCCGCCTGCCCGCTCGTTTCGTCGGTTGGCTTAGGCATACGGAGTTCATTCCCAATCTAAGATTGGACTGGACCGAGGGTTGCGGCAGCAAGATCGACAGCACATAGAGGGGGACCTGGCCGATCCCCAGTTTGTGCATCCCGCCCCTCTGTCTGGCTGAGCGCCCGCACGCTCGTTTCATGGGTTGACTTAGGCATACAGAGTTCATTCCCAGTCTAAGCAAGCGGAGTTCATTCCCAGTCTAGGATTGGATCGGACCAAGGGTTGCGGTAGCACATGCTGGGCTCAGGCATGTGCTGGTGCTGCATTTTTCTTTGCCGGGGCACCATCATCAGAGCATCGTCGGAGAATCTGATCGGCAGCATTGGGGTTACGACGATCGGGGGGGACAAGGGGGTGTGCGCACATGATGTGCGATGGGTGCTGGTACTTGGCCCTTATATTGGCCCCCTATCCCTCATCAAACCTCAAAAACTCACACCCCCTTAAAGAGCATTTGAGATTTTACAGGTTTGCTGCCAGTAGCCATTAAAGTGTCTGAAATGGGGACACTTTTTTCAAATGGTCACCAAATCTTGTACACTTTGAGTTTTTAGCTGAATTTTTTTGTGCATGCCAAAAAAAATACAAGGATCACGTCTACCAAGTTTTGGGCCAAAACTCCTTCCGAAAAAATTTTAAAAAATCTCGAACCGTAAAAAGTTTAAAAAATCATGAAAAATAGAAAACGAGTCGTCTTGCCATGAAACTTCACGTGAAGGCTTAAGGGACCATTGTATGAATTTACAAGCCATAAAAATGGCATTGGCATGCAAAAATATGAAGATGTGCCTAAACCCACCTACCACCCTATCGATCCACGGCTTGCTTATCTCGTCTCTTTGGCCGGCGTACTGCCCGCCCGTTCACCCGCTCGTTTCATCGATGGGCTTAGGTATACAGAGTTCATTCACAGTCTAAGATTGAATCTGACTGAAGGTTGCGGTAGTAGGATCGACAGCACACAGAGAGGGACCCGACCGATCCCCGGCTTGCACATCCCGCCCTTCTGGCCGACTGAGTGCCCGCACGCTCATTTCATGGGTTGACTTAGGCATACGGAGTTCATTTCCAATCCAAGCATACGAAATTCATTCCCAGTCTAAGATTGGACCGGATCGAGGGTTGCGGCAGCACATGCTGGGATCAGGCATGTGCTGGAGCTACATTTTTCCTCCCCGGGGCACCATCGTCGGAGAACCTGACCGGCGGCATTGGGGTTCCGACGATCGGGGGAGCCCGGGGGTGTGCGCACATGATGTGCAATGGGTGCTGGTATTTGGCCCTTATATTGGCCCCCTATCCCTCATCAAACCTCGAGAACTCACACCCTCTTAAAGAACATTTGAGATTTTACAGGTTTGCTGCCAGTAGCCATTAAAGTGTCTAAAATGGGGACATTTTTTTCAAATGGTCACAAAATCTTGTACACTTTGAGTTTTTAGCTGAATTTTTTTGTGCATGCCAAAAAAAATACAAGGATCACGTCTATCAAGCTTGGGGTGAAAACTCCATCCGAAAAAATTTTAAGAAATCTCGAACTGTAAAAAGTTTCAAAAATCATGAAAAATAGAAAATGAGTCGTCTTCCCATGAAACTTCACGTGAAGGCTTAAGGGACCATTGTATGAATTTACAAGCCATAAAAATGGCATTGGCTCACAGAAATATGAAGATGTGCCTAAACCCACCTACCACCCTATCGATCCACGACTTGCCCATCCCGTCTCTCTAGCCGACGTAGTGCCTGCCCGCCCACCCGCCCGCTCGTTTCATCGGTTGGCTTAGGCATACGGAGTTCATTCCCAGTCTAAGATTGGATTGGACCATGGGTTGCAGCAGTAGGTCGGCAGCATGCAGAAGGGGACCCGATCGATCCCCAGCTTAGGCATCCCACCCCTCTGGCTGATTGAGCACCCGCACGCTCGTTTCGTGGGTTGACTTAGGCATACGGAGTTCATTCCCAGTCTAAGCATAAGAAGTTCATTCCCAGTCTAAGATCAAATCGGACCGAGGGTTATGACAGCACATGCTGGGCTCGGGCATGTGCTAATGCCGCATTTTTCTTCGCCGGGACACCATCGTCGGAGAACTTGATCGGCGAAATTGGGGTTCCGACGATCGGGGGGGGCGGGGGGGCTGTGCACACATAATGCGTGATGGGTGCTGGTACTTGGCCATCATATTGGCCACCTATCCCTCATCAAACCTCGAGAACTCACACCCCCATAAAGAACATTTGAGATTTTACAGGTTTGCTGCCAGTAGCCATTAAAGTGTCTGAAATGGGGACACTTCTTTTAAATGGTCACAAAATCTTGTACACTTCGAGTTTTTAGCTGAATTGTTTTGTGCATGCCAACAAAAATACAAGGATCATGTCTACCAAGTTTAGGGCGAAAACTCCTTCCAGAAAAATTTTAAAAAATCCCAAACCCCAAAAAGTTTCAAAAATCGTGAAAAACAGAAAACGAGTCGTCTTGCCATGAAACTTCACGTGAAGGCTTAAGGGACCATTGTATGAATTTAAAAGCCATAAAAATGGCATTGGCACACAGAAATATGAGAGATGTGCCTAAACCCACCTACCACACTATCGATACACGGCTTGCGCATCCCGTCTCTCTTGCTGACGTAGTGCCTACCCGCCCGCCCGCTCGTTTCATCCGTTGGCTTAGGCATATGGAGTTCATTCCTAGTCTAAGATCGGACCGGACCGAGGGTTGCGACAGCAGGATCAACAGCACACAGAAGGGGACCTGGCCGATCCTCAGCTTGCGCATCCTGCCCCTCTGGTTGGCAGAGTGCCCGCATGCTCGTTTCGTGGGTTGACTTAGGCATACAGAGTTCATTCTCAATCTAAGATTGGACCGAACCGAGGGTAGCGGCAGCACATGCTGGGCTCGGGCATGTGCTGGTGCCGCATTTCTCTTCACCGGGGCACCATCGCCGGGAACTTGACCGGTGGCATTGGGGTTCCGACGATCGGGGGTGCCGGGGGGAGTGTGCACACATGATGTATGATGGGTGCTGGTACTTGGCCCTTATATTGGCCCCCTATCCCTCATCGAACCTCGAGAACTCATACCCCGTTGAAGAACATTTGAGATTTTACAGGTTTGCTGCCAGTAGCCATTAAAGTGTCTAAAATGGGGACACTTTTTTCAAATGGTCGCAAAATCTTGTACACTTCGAGGTTTTGGCTATATTTTTTTGTGCATGCCAACAAAAATACAAGGATCACGTCTACCAAGTTTGGGGCCAAAACTCCTTTCGAAAAAATATTAAAAAATCAGGAACCGCAAAAAGTTTCAAAAATCGTGAAAAATAGAAAACGAGTCGTCTTGCCATGATACTTCACGTGAAGGTTTAAGGGACCATTGTATGAATTTACAAGCCATACAAATGGCATTGGCACGTAGAAATATAAAGATGTGCCTCAACCAACCTACCACCCTGTCGATCCACAGCTTGTGCATCCCGTCTCTCTGGGCGACGTAGTGCCCGCCCACCCGCCCGCCTGCTCGTTTCGTCGATTGGCTTAGGCATACGGAGTTCATTCCCAGTATAAGCATACGGAGTTCATTCCCAGTCTAAGATCGGACCAGACCGAGGGTTGCAGTAGCACATGCTGGGCTCGAGCATGTGCTGGTGCCACATTTTTCTTCGTCGGGGCACCATCACCGGAGCATCGTCGGAGAACTTGACCGGCGGCATTGGGGTTCCGGTGATCAGGGGGCCGGGGGGTGTGTGCACATGATGTACGATGGGTGCTAGTACTTGGCCCATATATTGGCCCCTTATCCCTCATCAAACCTCGAGAACTCACACCCCCGTAAAGAGCATTTGAGATTTTACAGGTTTGTTACCAGTAGCCATTAAAGTGTCTAAAATGAGGATACTTTTTGCAAATGGTCACAAAATCTTGTACACTTTGAGTTTTTAGCTGAATTTTTTTGTGCATGCCAACAAAAAATACAATGATCAAGTCTAGGAAGTTTGGGGCCAAAACTCCTTCCGAAAAATTTTTTGAAAAATCTCGAACCGTAAAAAGTTTCAAAAATCGTGAAAAATAGAAAACGAGTCATTTTGCCATGAAACTTCACATCAAGGCTTAAGGGACCATTGTATGAATTTACAAGCCAAAAAAATGGCATTGGCATGTAGAAATATGAAGATATGCCTAAACCCACCTACCACCCTATCGATCCACGGCTTACGCATCTCGTCTCTTCGGCCGGCATAGTGCCCGCCCGCCCGCTCATTTCGTCGGTTGGCATAGGCATATGGAGTTCATTCCCAGTCTATGTTTAGACCAGACCGTGGGTTGCGGCAGTAGGATCGATAGCACACAGAGGGGGAATCGATCGATCCCCGACTTGCGCATCCCGCCCCTTTGGCCGGTTGAGCACCCGCAAGCTCATTTCGTGGGTTGACTTAGGCATACAGAGTTCATCTCCAGTCTAAGCATACGGAGTTCATTCCCAGTCTAAGATCAGACCGGACCGAGGGTTGCGACAGCACATGCTGGACTTGGGCATATGCTGGGGCTGCATTTTTCTTCATCGGGGCACGATCATCGGAGCATCACCAGAGAACCGGACCGACAGCATTAGGGTTTCGACGATCGGGGGGGGCTAGGGGGTGTGTACGCATGATGTGTGATGGGTGCTGGTATTTGGCCCTTATATTGGCCCCCTTTCCCTCATAAAACCTCAAGAACTCACACCCCCTTAAAGAGCATTTGAGATTTTACAGGTTTGCTGCTAGTAGCCATTAAAGAGTCTGAAATGGGGACACTTTTTTCAAATGGTCACAAAATCTTGTACACTTCGAGTTTTTTGCTGAATTTTTTTGTGCATTCCAAAAAAAATAAAAGGATCATGTCTACCATGTTTGGGGCCAAAACTCCTTCCAAAAAAATTTTAAAAAATCCTAAACCTTAAAATTTTCCAAAATCGTGAAAAATAGAAAACGAGTCGTCTTGCCATGAAACTTCACGTGAAGGCTTAAGGGACCATTGTACGAATTTACAAGCTATAAAAATGGCATTGGCACATAGAAATATGAAGATGTGCCTAAACCCACCTACCACCCTATGATCCATGGCATGCGCATCCCATCTCCCTGGCCGACGTAGTGCCCGTCCGCTTGTTTCGTCGATTAGCTTAGGCATACGGAGTTCATTGCTAGTCTAAGATCAGATCGGACTGAGGGTTGCGGCAGCAGGATCGGCAGCACATAGAGGGGGACCCGATCGATCCCCGACTTGCGCATCCCGCCCCTCTGGCCGGCTGAGCGCTCGCACGGTCGTTTCGTGAGTTGACTTAGGCATACGGAGTTCATTCCCAGTCTAAGCATACGGAGTTCATTCCCAGTCTAAGATCGGAGTAGACCGAGGGTTGTGGCAGCACATGCTAGGCTCGGGCATGTGCTGGTGCCGTATTTTTCTTCGTCGGGGCACCACTATCGAAGCATCACCACAGAACCTGACTGGCGGCATTAGGGTTCTGATGATCGAGGGGGCCGAGGGGGGGTGCGCGCACATGATGTGCAATGGGTGCTGGTACTTTGCCCTTATATTGGCCCCCTATCCCTCATCAAACCTCGAGAACTCAAACCCCTTAAAGAGCATTTGAGATTTTACTGGTTTGCTGCCAGTAGCCATTAAAGTGGCTGAAATGGGGACACTTTTTTCAAATGGTCACAAAAATTTGTACAGTTCGAGTTTTTAGCTGAATTTTTTTGTGCATGCCAATAAAAATACAAGGATCACGTCTACCAAGTTTGGTGCCAAAAATCCTTCCGAAAAAATTTTAAAAACTCCCGAATCACAAAAAGTTTCAAAAATCATGAAAAATAGAAAATGAGTCGTCTTGCCATGAAACTTCACGTGAAGGCTTAAAGGACCATTGTATGAATTTACAAGCCATAAAAATGGCATTGGCATGTAGAAATATGAAGATGTGCCTAAACCCACCTACCACCCTATCGATCCATGGCTTGCGCATCCCGTCTCTCTGGCCGGCATAGTGCCCGCCCGCCCGCCCACTTGTTTCGTCGGTTGGCTTAGGCATACGGAGTTCATTCCCAATCTAAGATCAGACCGAATCGAGGGTTGTGGCAGTAGGATCGGCGGCACGTAGAGGGGGACCCGATTGATCCTCAGCTTATGCATTCTGCCCCCTCTGGCCGGCTGAGCGCCCGTACGCTCATTTTGTGGGTTGACTTAGGCATACGGAGTTCATTGCCAGTCTAAGGTCGGACTGGACCGAAGGTTGCGGCAGCACATGCTGGGCTTAGGCATGTTCTGGTGCCACATTTTTCTTCATCGGGGCACCATTGCCTGAGCATCGCCAGAGAACCTCACCGGCGGCATTGGGGTTCAGGCGATCGGGGGGGTCGGGGGGGAGTCGCACATGATGTGTGATGGGTGCTGGTACATGGCCCTTATATTGGCCCCCTATCCCTCATCAAACCTTGAGAACTCACACCCCCATAAAGAGCATTTGAGATTTTGCAGGTTTGCTGCCAGTAGCCATTAAAGTGTCTGAAATGGGGACACTTTTTTCAAATGGTCACAAAATCTTGTACACATCGAGTTTTTAGCTGAATTTTTTTGTGCATGCCAACAAAAATACAAGGATCACGTCTACCATGTTTGAAGCCAAAACGCCTTTTGAAAAAATTTTAAAAAATCCAGAATCGCAAAAAGTTTTAAAAATCATGAAAAATAGAAAACGAGTCGTCTTGCCTTGAAACTTCACGTGAAGGCTTAAGGGACCATTGTATGAATTTACAAGCCAGAAAAATGGCATTGGCACACAAAAATATGAAGATGTGCCTAAACCCACCTACCACCCTATCGATCCACGGCTTGTGCATCCCGTCTCTCTGGCCGGCGTAGTGCCCGCCCTCCTACCCGTCCGCTCGTTTCGTCGGTTGACTTAGGCATACGGAGTTCATTAATAGTCTAAGATCAGATCAAACTGAGGGTTGTGGCAGCCAGATCGATAGGACGTAGAGGGGGACCCGACCGATCCCCGACTTGCGCATCCCACCCCTCTGGCAGGCTGAGCGCCCGCATGCTTATTTCGTGGGTTGACTTAGGCATACGAAATTCATTCCCAGTCTAAGCATATAGAGTTCATTCCTAGTCTAAGATCAGATCGGACCAAGGGTTGTTCAGCACATGCTGGCCTAGGGCATGTGTTGGTGCCGCATTTTTCTTCGTCGGGGCACCATCGCCAGAGCGTCGTCGGAGAACCTAACCGACGGCATTGGGGTTTCGACGATCGGGGATGCCGGGGGGGTGTGCACACATGATGTGTGATGGGTGCTGGTACTTGGCCCTTATATTGGCCCCCTATCAATCATCAAACCTCGAGAACTCACACCCCCTTAAAGAGCATTTGAGATTTTACAGGTTTGCTGCCAGTAGCCATTAAGGTGTCTAAAATGGGGACACTTTTTTCAAATGGTCACAAAATCTTGTACAGTTTGAGTTTCTAGCTGAATTTTTTTGTGCATGCCAAAAAAAATACAAGGATCATGTCTACCAAGTTTGGGACCAAAAATCCTTCCAAAAAAATTTTAAAAAATCCTGAACCGTAAAAAGTTTCAAAAATCGTGAAAAATAGAAAACGAGTCGTCCTGCCTTGAAACTTCACGTGAAGGCTTAAGGGACCATTGTATGAATCTACAAGCCATAAAAATGGTATTGGCATGTAGAAATATGAAGATGTGCCTAAACCCACCTACCACCCTATCGATCAACGGCTTGCGCATCCCATCTCTCTGGCCGACGTTGTGCTCGCCCGCCCGCCCCCTCGTTTCGTCTGTTGGCTTAGGCATACAGAGTTCATTCCCAATCTAAGATCAGACCGGATTGAGGGTTGCGGCAGCAGGATCGGTAGCACGCAAAAGGTGGCTCGATCGATCCTCGGCTTGCGCGTCCCGCCCCTCTGGTCGGCAGAGCGACCGCATGCTCATTTCGTGGGTTGACTTAGGCATATGGAGTTCATTCCCAGTCTAAGCATACGGAGTTCATTCCCAGTCTAAGATTGGACTAGATCGAGGGTTGCGGCAGCACATGCTGGCCTCAGGCATGTGATGGTGCCACATTTTTCTTCATCGGGGCACCATCGCCGGAGCATTCCGGGAGAACCTGATCGACGGCATTAGGGTTTTGGTGATCGGGGGGGCCGGGGGGTGTGCGCACATGATGTGCGATGGGTACTGGTACTTGGCCCTTATATTGGCCCCCTATCCCTCATCAAACCTTGAGAACTCACACACCCTTAAAGAGCATTTGAGATTTTACAGGTTTGCTGCCAGTAGGCATTAAAGTGTCTAAAATGGAGACACTTTTTTCAAATGGTCACAAAATCTTGTACACTTCGAGATTTTTGCTGAATTTTTTTGTGCATGCCAACAAAAATACAAGGATCACGTCTACCAATTTTGGGGCCAAAACTCCTACCAAAAAATTTTAAAAAATCCCGAACCGTAAAAAGTTTTGAAAACCGTGAAAAAAAGAAAACGAGTCGTTTTGCCATGAAACTTCACGTGAAGGCTTAAGGGACCATTGTATGAATTTACAAGCCATAAAAATGGCATTGGCACATAGAAATATGAAGAAGTGCCTAAACCCACCTACCACCCTATCGATCCACGGCTTGCGCATCCCTCTCTCTAGCCGACGTAGTGCCCGCCTGCCCACTCGTTTCGTCAGTTGGCTTAGGCATACGGAGTTCATTTCTAGTCTAAGATCAGACCGGATCGAGGATTACGGTAGTAGGGTTGGCAGCACGCCGAAGGGGACCCGGCCGATCCCCAGCTTGCGCATCCCGCCCCTCTGGTCGACTGAGCGACCGCACGCTCATTTTGTTGGTTGACTTAGGCATACGGAGTTCATTCCCAGTCTAAGCTTACGGAGTTCATTCATAGTCTAAGATCAGACCAGACCGAGGGTTGTGGCAGCACATGCTGGGCTCGGGCATGTGATGGTGCCACATTTTTCTTCGTCGGGGCACCATCACTGGAGCATCCCGGGAGAACCTGACTGATGGCATTGGGGTTTTGGCAATCGGGGGGGCCGGGGGTGTGTGCACATGATGTGCGATGGGTGCTGGTACTTGGCCCTTATATTGGCCCCCTATCCCTCATCAAACCTTGAGAACTCACACACCCTTAATGAGCATTTGAGATTCTACAGGTTTGCTGCCAATAGCCATTACAGTGTCTGAAATGGAGACACTTTTTTCAAATGGTCACAAAATCTTGTACACTTCGAGATTTTAGCTGAATTTTTTTGTGCATGCCAACAAACATACAAGGATCCCGTCTTCCAAGTTTAGGGCCAAAAATCCTTCCGAAAATTTTTTAAAAAATCCCGAACCGCAAAAAGTTTTGAAAATCATGAAAAATAGAAAACGAGTTGTTTTGCCATGAAACTTCATGTGAAGGCTTAAGGGACCATTGTATGAATTTACAAGCCATAAAAATGGCATTGGCATGCAGAAATATGAAGATGTACCTAAACCCACCTACCACCCTATCGATCCACGGCTTGCGCATCCCGTCTCTATGGCTGGCGTAGTGCCCGCCCGCCCACCCGCCCGCTCGTTTCGTCGGTTGGCTGAGGCATACGGAGTTCATTCCCAATCTAAGATTAGGCCTGATCGAGGGTTGCGGCAGTAGGATCGACAGCACGTAGAGGGGGACCCGACCGATCCCCGGCTTGCACATCCCACCCCTCTGGCCGGCTGAGCACCCGCGCACTCGTTTCGTGGGTTGACTTTGGCATACGGAGTTCATTCCCAGTATAAGATCGGACCGGAGCGAGGGTCGTGGCAGCACATGGTGGGCTCGGGCATGTGCTGATGCCGCATTTTTCTTCGCCAGGGCACCATGACTGGAGCATCGTCGAAGAACCTGACTGATGCCATTGGGGTTCCGGCGATCAGGGGGCCGGGGGGGGTGTGCGCACATGATGTGCGATGGGTACTGGTACTTGCCCTTATATTGGCCCCCTATCGCTCATCAAACCTTGAGAACTCACACCCCATTAAAGACCATTTGAGATTTTACAGGTTTGCTGCCAAATAGCCATTAAAGTGTCTGAAATGGGGAAACTTTTTTCAAATGGTCACAAAATCTTGTACACTTCGAGTTTTTACCTGAATTTTTTTATGCATGCCAACAAAAATACAAGGATCCCGTCTACCAAGTTTATGGTGAAAACTCCTTCCGAAAAAATTTTAAAAAATCCCAAACCGTAAAAAGTTTGAAAAATCATGAAAAATAAAAAATGAGTCGTGTTGCCATGAAACTTCACGTGAAGGCTTAAGGGACCATTGTACAAATTTACAAGCCATAAAAATGGCATTGGCATGCAGAAATATTAAGATGTGCCTAAACCCACCTACACCCTATCGATCCACGGCTTGTGCATCCCATCTCTCTGGCCGAAGTACTGCCCGCCCGTCCCCTCGTTTCGTCGGTTGGCTTAGGCATACGGAGTTCATTCCCAGTCTAAGATTGGTCTGGACCGAGGGTTGCAGCAATAGGATCGGTAGCACGCAGAGGGGGACGTGGCTAATCCCCGGCTCATGCATCCCGCCCCTCTGGCCGACTGAGCACCTGCACGCTCGTTTCGTGGGTTGACTTAGGCATACAGAGTTCATTCCCAGTCTAAGATCAGAATGGACCGAGGGTTGCAGTAGCACATGCTGGGCTCGGGCATGTGCTGGTGCCGTATTTTTCTTCGTCGGGCCACCATCATTGGAGCATCGTCGGAGAACCTGACCGACAGCATTAGGGTTCCGATGATCGAGGGGGTCGGGTGGGGGTGTGCGCACATGATGTGCGATGGGTGCTGGTACTTGGCCCTTATATTGGCCCCTTATCCCTCATCAAACCTTGAGAACTCACACCCCATTAAAGACCATTTGAGATTTTACAGGTTTGCTGCCAGTAGCCATTAAAGTGTCTGAAATGGGGACACTTTTTTTGAATGGTCACAAAATCTTGTACACTTCAAGTTTTTAGCTGAATTTTTTTGTGCGTGCCAACAAAAATACAAGGATGACATCCACCATGTTTGGGGCAAAATTCGTTCCGAAAAAATTTTAAAAAATCCCGAACCTTAAAAGGTTTCAAAAATCATGAAAAATAGAAAATGAGTCGTCTTGCCATGAAACTTCACGTGAAGGCTTAAAGGACCATTGTATGAATTTACAAGCCATAAAAATGGCATTGGCATGCAGAAATATGAAGATGTGCCTAAACCCACCTACCACCCTATCGATCCACAGCTTGCGCATCCTGTCTCTCTGGCCGGCGTAGTGCCCGCTCGCCCGCCCGCCCGCTCATTTGGTCGGTTGGCTTAGGCATAAAGAGTTCATTCCCAGTCTAAGATCGGACCGGACCGAGGGTTGTGGCAGCACATGCTGGGCTTGGGCATGTGCTGGTGCTGCATTTTTCTTCGTCGGGGCACCATCGCCGGAGCATCGTCGGAGAACCTGATCGGCGGCATTGGGGTTCCACCGATCAGGGGTGCCGGGGGGGTTCTGCGTAGATGATGTGCAATGGGTGCTGGTACTTGGCCCTTATATTGGCCTCCTATCCCTCATCAAACCTCGAGAACTCACACCCCCTTAAAGAGCATTTGAGATTTTACAGGTTTGCTGCCAGTAGCCATTAAAGTGTCTGAAATGGGGACACTTTTTTCAAATGGTCACAAAATCTTGTACACTTCCAGTTTTTAGCTGAATTTTTTTGTGCATGCCAATAACAATACAAGGATCACTATTACCAAGTTTGGGGCCAAAAACCCTTCCAAAAAAATTTTAAAAAATCCCGAACCGCAAAATGTTTCCAAAATCATGAAAAATAAAAAACGAGCCGTATTGCCATGAAACTTCACGTGAAGGCTTAAGGGACCATTGTATGAATTTACAAGCCATAAAAATGGCATTGGCATGCAGAAATATGAAGATGTGCCTAAACCCACCAACCACCCTATCGATCCACGGCTTGCGCATCCCGTCTCTCTGGCCGGCGTAGTGCCCTCCCACCCGTCAGCCCGTTCGTTTCGTCGGTTGCCTTGGGCATACGAAGTTCATTCCCAATATAAGATCGGACCAGATCGAGGGTTACGGTAGCACATTCTAGCTCGGGCATGTGCTGGTGCCGTATTTAACTTTGTTGGGGCACCATCGTCGGAGCATCACAGGAGACCTTACCGGTGGCATTGGGGTTCCGACGATCGGGGGGGCCGTGGGGGGTGTGCGCTCATGATGTGCGATGGGTGCTGGTACTTGGCCCTTATATTGGCCCCCTATCCCCCATCAAACCTTGAGAACTCAGACCCCTTTAAAGAGCATTTGAGATTTTACAGGTTTGCTGCCAGTAGCCATTAAAGTGTCTGAAATGGGGACACTTTTTTCAAATGGGCACAAAATCTTGTACACTTCGAGTTTTTAGCTGATTTTTTTTTGTGAATGCCAAAAAAAATACAAGGATCATGTCTACCATGTTTGGGGCCAAAACTCCTTCCGAAAAAATTTTAAAAGATCCCGAACCGTAAAAAGTTTTGAAAATTGTGAAAAATAGAAAATGAGTCGTCTTGCCAAGAAACTTCACGTGAAGGCTTAAGGGACCGTTGTATGAATTTACATGCCCGAGCCCAGCATGTGCTGGTGCCACAATTTTCTTCACCGGGGCACCATCGTCGGAGCATCGTCGGAGAACCTAACCGGTGGCATTGGGGTTCCGGCGATCGGGGGGGCCAGGGGGGTGTGCGCACATGATGTGCAATGGGTGCTAGTACTTGGCCCCTATATTGGCCCCCTATCCCTCATCAAACCTCTAGAACTCACACCCCCTTAAAGAGCATTTGAGATTTCACAGGTTTGCTGCCAGTAGCCATTAAAATGTTTGAAATGGGGACACTTTTTTCAAATGGTCACAAAATCTTGTACACTTCAAGTTTTTAGCTGAATTTTTTTGTGTATGCCAACAAAAATACAAGGATCACGTCTACCAAGTTTGGGGCCAAAACTCCTTTTGAAAAAATTTTAAAAATCCTGAACCGCAAAAAGTTTTGAAAATCATGAAAAATAGAAAACGAGTCGTCTTGCCATGAAACTTCACGTGAAGGCTTAAGAGACCATTGTATGAATTTACAAGCCATGAAAATGGCATTGGCACGTAGAAATATCAAGATGTGCCTAAACCCACCTACCACCCTATTGATCCATGGCTTGCGTATCCCGTCTCTTTGGTCGGCGTAGTGCCCGCCCGCCCGCTCTGGCCGGGATGCCATCTTTGGAGCATCGCCGGAGAACCTGACCGACGGCATTGGGGTTTCGGTGATCGGGGGGGCCACGGGGGTGTGCGCACATAATGTGCGATGGGTGCTGGTACTTGGCCTTTATATTGGCCCCCTATCCCACATCAAACCTCGAGAACTCACACCCCCTTAAAGAGCATTTGAGATTTCACAGGTTTGCTGTCAGTAGCCATTAAAGTGTCTGAAATTGGGACACTTTTTTGAAATGATCACAAAATCTTGTACACTTCGAGTTTTTAGCTGAATTTTTTTGTGCATGCCAAAAAAAATAAAAGGATCACGTCTACCAAGTTTTGGGCCAAAACTTCTTCCGAAAAAATTTTAAAAAATCCCGAATCACAAAAAGTTTTGAAAATCATGAAAAATAGAAAACGGGTCATCTTGCCATGAAACTTCACGTGAAGGCTTAAGGGACTTTGTATGAATTTACAAGCCATAAAAATGGCACTGGCATGCAGAAATATGAAGATGTACCTAAACCTACCTACCACCCTATTGATCAACGGCTTGCGCATCCCGTCTCTCTAGCCGGCGTAGTGCCCACCTGCCCGCCCGCTCATTTCATCGGTTGGCTTAGGCATACGAAGTTCATTCTCAGTCTAAGATCAGACAGGACTGACGGTTGCGGCAGTAGGATTGGCAGCACGCAGAGGGGGACCTTGTCGATCCCCGGCTTGCCCATCCTACCCCTCTGGCCTGCTGAACGCCTGCACGCTCATTTCGTGGGTTGACTTAGGCATACGAAGTTCATTCCCTGTCTAAGCATATGGAGTTCATTCCCAGTCTAAGATTGGACTGGTCCGAGGGTTACGGCAGCACATGCTGGGCTTCGGCATGTGCTGGTTTCGCATTTTTCTTCGCTGGGGCACCATCGTCGGAGAACCTGATCGACGGCATTGGGGTTCCGGTGATCGGAGGGGCCGGGGGGTGTGCGCACATGATGTGCGATGGGTGCTGGTACTTGGCCCTTATATTGGCCCCCTATCCCTCATCAAACCTCAAGAACTCACACTCCCTTAAAGGGCATTTGAGATTTTACAGGTTTGCTGCCAGTAGCCATTAACATGTCTGAAATAGGGACACTCTTTTCAAATGGTCACAAAATCTTGTACACTACGAGTTTTTAGCTGAATTTTTTTGTGCAGGCCAAAAAAAATAAAAGGATCACACCTACCAAGTTTGGGGCCAAAAATCTTTCCGAAAAAATTTTAAAAAATCCCGAACCGCAAAAAGTTTCGAAAATCATGAAAAATAGAAAATCAGTCGTCTTGCCATGAAACTTCATGTGAAGGCTTAAGGGACCATTGTATGAATTTACAAGCCATAAAAATGGCACTGGCATGCAGAAATATGAAGATGTACCTAAACCTGCCTACCACCCTATTGATCAACGGCTTGCGCATCCCGTCTCTCTAACCGGCGTAGTG
This sequence comes from Durio zibethinus, assembly GCF_047325235.1. NCBI lineage: Eukaryota > Viridiplantae > Streptophyta > Magnoliopsida > Malvales > Malvaceae > Durio > Durio zibethinus. The sequence goes on along the minus strand of NC_143162.1, from coordinate 14,444,772 downwards.
CCCACCCGCCCGCCCGCTCGTTTTGTCGGTTGGCTTAGGCATACGGAGTTCATTCTCAGTCTAAGATCAGATCGGACTGACGGTTGTGGCCGTAGGACCGGCAGCACGTAGAGGGGGACCCTGTCGATCCCCGGCTTGCGTATCCTACCCCTCTGGCCTACTGAATGCGTGCACGCTCACTTCATGGGTTGACTTAGGCATATGAAGTTCATTCCCAGTCTAAGCATATGGAGTTCAATCCCAGTCTAAGATTGGACTGGTCCAAGGGTTACGACAGCACATTCTGGGCTCCGGCATGTGCTGGTGCCACATTTTTCTTCGCCGGGGCACCATCGTCGGAGCATCGTCGGAGAACCTGACCGACGGCATTGGGGTTCCGGCGATCGGGGGGGCCGGGGGGTGTGCGCTCATGATGTGCGATGGGTGCTGGTACTTGGCCCTTATATTGGCCCCCTATCCCTCATCAAACCTCGAGAACTCACACCCCCTTAAAGGGCATTTGAGATTTTACAGGATTGCTGCCCGTAGCCATTAAAGTGTCTGAAATGGGGACACTTTTTTCAAATGGTCACAAAATCTTGTACACTTCGAGTTTTTAGCTGAATTTTTTTGTGCAAGCCAAAAAAAATACAAGGATCACACCTACCAAGTTTGGGGCCAAAAATCTTTCCAAAAAAATTTTAAAAAATCCCGAACCGCAAAAAGTTTCAAAAATCATGAAAAATAGAAAATGAGTCGTCTTGCCATGAAACTTCATGTGAAGGCTTAAGGGACCATTGTATGAATTTACAAGCCATAAAAATGGCATTGGGATGCAGAAATACGAAGATGTGCCTAAACCCACCTACCACCCTATCGATCCATGGCTTGCGCATCCCGTCTCTCTGGCCGACGTAGTGCTGGGCTCGGGCATGTGCTGGTGCCACATTTTTCTTCATCGGGGCACCATCGCCGGAGAAGCTGACCACCCACACGCTCCTTTCGTGAGTTGACTTAGGCATACGGAGTTCATTCCCAGTCTAAGCATACGGAGTTCATTCCCAGTCTAAAATTGGATCGGACCGAGGGTTGCGGTAGCACATGCTGGGCTCAGGCATGTGCTGGTGCCTTTTTTTTCTTCGCCGGGGTACCATTGTCGAAGCATCGCCGAAGAACCTGACCGACGTCATTGGGGTTCCGATGATCGGGGGTACCAAGGGGGTGTACGCACATGATGTGTGATGGGTGCTAGTACTTGGCCCTTATATTGGCCCCCTATCCCTCATCGAACCTCGAGAACTCACACGCCCTAAAAGAGCATTGTATGAAAAACGAGTCGTCTTGCCATGAAACTTCACGTGAAGGCTTAAAAGACCATTGTATGATTTTACAAGCCATAAAAATGGCATTGGCACGCAGAAATATTAAGATGTGCCTAAACCCACCTACCACCCTATCGATCCACGGCTTGCGCATCCCATCTCACTGGCCGGCATAGTGCCCGCCCACCTGCCCGCCCGCTCGTTTCGTCGATTGGATTAGGCATACGGAGTTCATTCCCAGTCTAAGATCAGACCGAACCGAGGGATGCGACAGCAGGATCGGCAGCACGTAGAGGGGGACCTGACCGATCCTCGGCTTACGCATCCTGCCCCTCTGGCCAGCTGAGCGCCTGTACGCTTGTTTCGTGGGTTAACTTATGCATATGGAGTTCATTCCCAGTCTAAGCATACGGAGTTCATTCCCATTCTAAGATCGGACCGGACCGAGGGTTGAGATAGCACATGCTGTGCCGCATTTTTCTTCGTCGGGGAACCATCGTCGGAGCATCGCCGAAGAACCAGACCGATGGTGTTGGGGTTCCAGCGATCAGGGGGGCTGGGGGGGTATACGTGCATGATGTGCGATGGGTGCTGGTACTTGGCCCTTATATTGGCCCCCTATCCCTCATCAAACCTCGAGAACTCACACCCCCTTAAAGAGCATTTGAGATTTTATAGGCTGCTGCCAGTAGCTATTAATGTGTTTGAAATGGGGACACTTTTTTCAAATGGTCACAAAATCTTGTATGAATTTACAAGCCATAAAAATGGCATTGGCATGCAGAAATATGAAGATGTGTCTAAACCCACCTACCACCCTATCGATCCACGGATTGCGCATCCTGTCTCTCTGGCCGACGTGGTGCCCATCCGCCCGATCGTTTCGTCGGTTGGCTTAGGCATACGGAGTTCATTCTCAGTCTAAGATTATACCGGACTGAGGGTTACGACAGCAAGATTGGGAGCACGCAGAGGGGGACCCGAACGACCCCTGATTTACCCATCCTGCCTCTCTGGCCGGCTGAGCGTCCGAACACTCATTTCGTGGGTTGACTTAGGCATACGAAGTTCATTCCCAGTCTAAGCATATGGAGTTCACTCCCAGTCTAAGATCGGACCGAACCGAGGGTTGTGGCAGCACATGCTGGGCTTGGGCATGTGCTGGTGTCGCATTTTTCTCCATCGGGGCACCATCGTCGGAACATCACCGGAGAACCTGACCGACGGCATTGGGGTTCTGACGATCGGAGGGGCCGGGGGGTGTGCGCACATGATGTGCGATGGGTGCTGGTACTTGGCCCATATATTGGCCCCCTATCCCTCATCAAACCTCGAGAACTCACACTCCCTTAAAGAGCATTTGAGATTTTACAGGTTTGCTGCCAGTAGCCATTAACGTGTCTGAAATGGAGACACTCTTTTCAAATAGTCACAAAATCTTGTACACTTTGAGTTTTTAGCTGAATTTTTTTTTGACATTCCAACAAAAATACAAGGATTACGTCTACCAAGTTTGGGGCCGAAACTCTTTCTGAAAAAATTTTAAAAAATTTCAAACTGCAAAAAGTTTCAAAAATCATGAAAAATAGAAAAGGAGTCATCTTGCCATGAAACTTCACGTGAAGGATTAAGGGACCATTTTATGAATTTACAAGCCATAAAAATGGCATTGGCACACAGAATTATGAAGATGTGCCTAAACCCACCTACCACCCTATCGATCCACAGCTTGCGCATCTCGTCTCTCTAGCCGCCGTAGTGCCCGCCGCCCGCCCGCCCGCTCGATTCATTGGTTGAATTAGTCATATGGAGTTCATTCCCAGTCTAAGTTTAGACTGAACCGAGAGTTGTGATAGCAGGATCTGCAGCACGTAGAGGGGACCCAACCGATCCCCGGCTTGCGCATCCCGCCCCTCTGGCCGGTTGAGCGCCTGTACGCCCGTTTCGTGAGTTGACATACGCATACGAAGTTTATTCACAGTCTAAGCATACGGAGTTCATTCCCAGTCTAACATCGGACCAGACCAAGGGTTGTGGCAGCACATGCTAGGCTCGGGCATGTGCTGGTGCTGCATTTCTCTTCATCGGGGCACCATCGCTGGAGCATCGTCGGAGAACCTGATCAACGGCAATGGGGTTCCGGCGATCGGGGGGCCGGGGGGTGTGCGCACATGATGTGCGATGGGTGCTGGTACTTGGCCCTTATATTGGCCCCCTATCCCTCATCAAACCTCGAGAACTCACACCCCCTTAAAGAGCATTTGAGATTTTACAGTTTTGCTGCCAATCGCCATTAAAGTGTCTAAAATGGAGAACTTTTTTCAAATGGTCACAAAATCTTGTACACTTCGAGTTTTTAGCTGACTTTTTTTGTGTATGCCAACAAAAATCAAGGATCACGTCTACCATGTTTGGGGCCAAAACGCCTTCCAAAAAAATTTAAAAAAAACCTAAACCGCAAAAAGTTTCAAAAATCGTGAAAAATAAAAAACGAGTCGTCTTGCCATGAAACTTCACGTGAAGGCTTAAGGGACCATTGTATGAATTTACAAGCCATAAAAATGGCATTGGCAGACAGAAATATGAAGATGTGCCTAAACCCACCTACCACCCTATCTATCCACGGCTTGCACGTCTCGTCTCTCTGGCCGGCGTAGCGCCCGCCCGCCCGCCCGTCCACTCGTTTTGTCGGTTGGCTTAGGCATACGGAGTTCATTCCCAGTCTAAGATCATACTGGACCAAGGGATGCGGCAGCACATGCTGGGCTCGGGCATGTGCTGGTGCTGCATTTTTCGTGGCCGGGGCACCATCGTCAGAGCATCGTCGGAGAACCTAACCGACAGTATTGGGGTTCCGACGATCAGGCAGGCCGGGGGGTGTGCGCACATGATGTGCAATAGGTGCTGGTAATTGGCCCTTATATTGGCCCCCTATCCCTAATCAAACCTCGAGAACTCAAACCCCCTTAAAGAGCATCTGAGAATTTATAAGTTTGCTGCCAGTAGCCATTAAAGTGATTGAAATGGGGACACTTTTTTCAAATGTTAACAAAATCTTGTACACTTCGAGTTTTTAGCTGAATTTTTTTTTGCATGCCAAAAAAAATACAAGGATCACGTCTACCAAGCTTGGGGCCAAAACTCCCTCCAAAAAAATTTTAAAAAATCCTTAACCACAAAAAGTTTCAAAAATCGTGAAAAATAGAAAATGAATCGTCTTGCCATGAAACTTCACGTGAAGGCTTAAGGGACCATTGTATGAATTTACAAGCCACAAAAATGGCGTTGGCACATAGAAATATAAAGATGTTTCTAAACCCACCTACCACCCTATCGATCCACGGCTTGCGCTTCCCGTCTCTCTGGCCGGCGTAGTGCTCGCCCGCTCGTTTCATCGGTTGGCTTAGGCTTATAGAGTTCATTCCCAGTCTAAGATAGGATTGGACTGAGGGTTACAGTAGTAGGATTGATAGCATGCAGAGGGGGACCCGATCGATCCCTGGCTTTCGTTTCCCCCCCTCTGGCCGGTTGAGCGCTCTCACGGTCATTTCATGGGTTGACTAAGGCATACAGAGTTCATTCCCAGTCTAAGCATAGGGAGTTCATTCCCAGTCTAAGATCGAACCGGACTGAGGGTTACGGAAACAGGATCGACAGCACGCAGTGGGGGACCCGACCGATCCCCGGGATGCACGCTCGTTTCGTGGGTTGACTTAGGCATACGGAGTTCATTCCTAGTCTAAGCATAGGGAGTCCATTCCCAATCTAAGATCGGATAGGACTGAGGGTTGCAGCAGCACATATTGGGCTCGGGCATGTGCTGGTGTTGCATTTTTCTTCGTTGGGGCACCATCACCGGAGCATCATCGGAGAACCTGACCAGCGATATTGGGGTTTCGACGATCGGGGGTTTCGGGGGGGTGTAAGCACATGATGTGCGATGGGTGCTGGTACTTGGCACTTATATTGGCCCCCTATCCCTCATCAAAATTCAAGAACTCACACCCCCTTAAAGAGCATTTAAGATTTTAGAGGTTTGCTGTCAGTAGCCATTAAAGTGTCTAAAATGGGGATACTTTTTTCAAATGGTCACAAAATCTTGTACACTTCGAGTTTTTAGCTAAATTTTTTTGTGCAAGCCGCAAAAATAGAAGGATCATGTCTACCAAGTTTGGGGCCAAAACTCCTTCCAAAAAAATTTTAAAAAATCCCGAACTGCAAAAAGTTTTGAAAATCGTGAAAAATAAAAAATGAGTCGTCTTGCCATGAAACTTCACGTGAAGGCTTAAGGGACCATTGTATGAATTTACAAGCCATAAAAATGGCATTGGCACACAGAAATATGAAGATGTCCCTAAACCCACCTACCACCCTATCGATCCACGACATGCGCATCTCGTCTCTCTGGCAGGCATAGTGCCCGCCCACCCGCCCGTTGGTTTCGTCAATTGGCTTAGGCATACGAAGTTAATTCCCAGTCTAAGATCAGACAGGACCGAGGGTTGTGGCAGCAAGATCGACAGAACACAGAGGGGGACCCGATCGATCCCTGGCTTGCGCATCTCGCCCCTCTGGCCGGTTGAGCGCCCGCACGCTCGTTTCATGGGCTGACTTAGGCATATGGAGTTCATTCCCAGTCTAAGATCAGACCGGACTGAGGGTTACGGCAGCACATGCTGGGCTCGGGCATGTGCTGGTGTCGTATTTTTCTTCGTCGGGGCACCATCATCAGAGAACCTAACCGACGGCATTCAGGTTCCGACGATCGGGGGGGCCGGGGGGTGTGCGCACATGATGTGCGATGGGTGCTGGTACTTGGCCCTTATATTGGCCCCCTATCCCTCATCAAACCTCGAGAACTCACACCCCCTTAAAGAGCATTTGAGATTTTACAGGTTTGTTGCCAGTAGCCATTAAAATGTCTGAAATGGGGACACTTTTTTCGAATGGTCACAAAATCTTGTACACTTCGAGTTTTTAGCTGAATTTTTTTGTGCATGCCAAAAAAAATACAAGGACCACATCTACCAAGTTTGAGCAAAACTCCTTCCAAAAAAATTTTAAAAAATCCCAAACATTAAAAATTTCAAAAATCATGAAAAATAGAAAACGAGTCGTCTTGCCATGAAACTTCACGTGAAGGCTTAAGGGACCATTGTATGAATTTACAAGCCATATAAATGGCATTGGCACATAGAAAAATGAACATGTGCCTAAACCCACCTACCACCCTATCGATCCACGGCTTGCACATCTTGTCTCTCTGGCCGGCATACTGCCCGCCTGCCCGCTCGCTCGTTTCGTCGGTTGGCTTAGGCACACGGGGTTCATTCCCAATCTAAGATCAGACCGGACCGAGGGTTGTGGCTGTAGGATCGGCAGCACGCAGAGGGGGACCCGATCGATCCCCGGCTTGCACGCTCGTTTCGTGGGTTGACTTAGGCATACAGAGTTCATTCCCAGTCTAAGCATACGGAGTTCATTCCCAATCTAAGATCAGACCGGACCAAGGGTTGTCATAGCACATGCTGGGCTTGGGCATGTGCTGGTGCCGTATTTTTCTTCGCCGGGGCACCATCGTCGGAGCATCACTGGAGAACCTGACCGACGGCATTGGGGTTCCAACGATCAGGGGGTCGAGGGGGGTGTGCGCACATGATGTGCGATGGGTGCTGGTACTTGGCCCTTATATTGGCCCCCTATCCCTCATCAAACCTCGAGAATTCGCACCCCATTAAAGAGCATTTGAGATTTTACAGGTTTGCTGCCAGTAGCCATTAAAGTGTCTAAAAAGGGGACACTTTTTTCAAATGGTCACAAAATCTTGTACACTTTAAGTTTTTAGCTGAATTTTTTTGTGCATGCCAACAAAAATAAAAGGATCACGTCTACCAAGTTTTGGGGCCAAAACTCCTTCCGAAAATATTTTAAAAAATCCTGAACCGTAAAAAGTTTCAAAAATCATGAAAAATAAAAAATGTGTCGTCTTGCCATGAAGCTTCACGTGAAGGCTTAAGGGACCATTGTATGAATTTACAAGCCATAAAAATGGCATTTTCATGTAGAAATATGAAGATGTGCCTAAACCCACCTACCACCGTATCGATCCACGGCTTGCGCATCCCGTCTTTCTGGCGACGTAGTGCCCGCCCGCCCGTCCGTTCGCACGTTTCGTCGGTTGGCTTAGGCATACGGAGTTCATTCCCAGTCTAAGATTGGACCGGACTGAGGGTTGTGACAGCAGGATCGGCAGCAGGCAGAGGGTGACCCGACCGATCACCGGCTTGCGTATCCCACCCCTCTGGCCGACTGAGCGCCCGCACGATCGTTTCATGGGTTGACTTAGGCATACGGAGTTCATTCCCAGTCTAAGATCGGATCGGACCAAAGGTTGCGGCAGCACTTGCTGGGCTCAGGCATGTGCTGGTGCCGCATTTTTCTTCGTCGGGGCACCATCGCCGGAGAATCCTTGGAGAACCCTAAACCCCGAACCCTAAAAAGCTTCAAAAATCATGAAAAATAGAAAACGAGTCATCTGGCTATGAAACTTCACATGAAGCCTTAAGGGACCATTGTATGAATTTACAAGCCATAAAAATGGCATTGGCATGTAGAAATACGAAGACATGCCTAAAGCCACCTACAACCTATCGATCCACGGCTTGCGCATCCCGTCTCTCTGGCCGGCATAGTGCCCGCCCGCCCGCCCGCTCGCTTGTTTCATCGGTTGGCTTAGGTATACAGAGTCCATTCCCAGTCTAAGATCAGATCGAACTGAGGGTTGTGGTAGTAGGATCGGCAACATGCAGAGGGGGACCCAGCCGATCCCCGGCTTGCGCATCCCGCCCCTCTGGCCGGCTGAGCGCCCGCACGCTCATTTCATGGGTTGACTTAGGCATACGAGTTCATTCCCAGTCTAAGCATATGGAGTTCATTCCCAGTCTAAGATCAGACCGGATTGAGGGTTGCAGCCACACATGCTGGGCTCAAGCATGTGCTGCTGCCACATTTTTCTTCGTCAGGGCACCATCGCCAGAGCATTGCCGGAGAACCTGACCGGCGGCATTGAGGTTCCAACGATCGGGGGGGCCGGGGGGGTGTGCGCACATGATGTGCGATGGCTGTTGGTGCTTGGCCCTTATATTGACCCCCTATCCCTCATCAAACCTCGAGAACTCACACCCCCTAAAAGAGCATTTGAGATTTTATAGGTTTGCTGCCAGTAGCAATTAAAGTGTCTGAAATGGGGACACTTTTTTCAAATGGTCACAAAATCTTGTATACTTCGAGTTTTTAGCTAAATTTTTTTGTGCACACCAACAAAAATAGAAGGATCACGTCTACCATGTTTGGGGCCAAAACTCCTTCCAAAAAAATTTTAAAAAATCCTAAACCACAAAATGTTTCAAAAATCGTGAAAAATAGAAAATGAGTTGTCTTGCCATGAAACTTCACGTGAAGGCTTAAGGGACCATTGTATGAATTTACAAGCCATAAAAATGGCACTGGCACGTAGAAATATGAAGATGTACCTAAACCTACCTGCCACCCTATTGATCAATGGCTTGCGCATCCCGTCTCTCTAGCCGGCGTAGTGCCCACCCGCCCGCCCGCTCTGGCCGGGGCGCCATCGTTGGAGCGTCACCGGAGAACCTGACCGACGGCATTGGGGTTTCGGTGATCGGGGGGCCACGGGGGTGTGCGCACATAATGTGCGATGGGTGCTGGTACTTGGCCTTCATATTGGCCCCCTATCCCACATCAAACCTCGAGAACTCACACCCCCTTAAAGAGCATTTGAGATTTTACAGGTTTGCTGCCAGTAGCCATTAAAGTGTCTGAAATTGGGACACTTTTTTGAAATGATCACAAAATCTTGTACACTTCGAGTTTTTAGCTGAATTTTTTTTGTGCATGCCAACAAAAATAAAAGGATCACGTCTACCAAGTTTTGGGCCAAAACTTCTTCCGAAAAAATTTTAAAAAAATCCCGAATCGCAAAAAGTTTCAAAAATCATGAAAAATAGAAAACGAGTCATCTTGCCATGAAACTTCACGTGAAGGCTTAAGGGACCATTGTATGAATTTACAAGCCATAAAAATGGCACTGGCATGCAGAAATATGAAGATGTACCTAAACCTACCTACCACCCTATTGATCAATGGCTTGCGCATCCCGTCTCTCTAGCCGGCGTAGTGCCCACCCGCCCGCCCGCTCATTTCATCGGTTGGCTTAGGCATACAAAGTTCATTCTCAGTCTAAGATCAGACCGGATTGACGGTTGCGGCAGTAGGATTGTCAGCACGTAGAGGGGGACCCTACCGATCCCCAGCTTGCGCATCCTACCCCTCTGGCCTGCTGAACGCCTGCACACTCGTTTCGTGGGTTGACTTAGGCATACGAAGTTCATTCCCAGTCTCAACATATGGAGTTCATTCCCAGTCTAAGATTGGACTGGTCCGAGGGTTACGGCAGCACATGCTGGGCTTCGGCATGTGCTGGTGCCGCATTTTTCTTCGCCGGGGCACCATCGTCGGAGCATCGTCGGAGAACCTGACCGACGGCATTGGGGTTCCGATGATCGGGGGGGCCGGGGGGTGTGCGCACATGATGTACGATGGGTGCTGGTACTTGGCCCTTATATTGGCCCCCTATCCCTCATCAAACCTCGAGAACTCACACTCCCTTAAAGAGCATTTGAGATTTTACAGGTTTGCTGCCAGTAGCCATTAACATGTTTGAAATGGGGACACTCTTTTCAAATGGTCACAAAATCTTGTACACTTCGAGTTTTTAGCTGAATTTTTTTGTACAAGCCAAAAAAAATACAAGGATCACACCTACCAAGTTTGGGGCCAAAAATCTTTCCGAAAAAATTTTAAAAAATCCCAAACCGCAAAAAGTTTTGAAAATCATGAAAAATAGAAAACGAGTCGTCTTGCCATGAAACTTCACGTGAAGGCTTAAGGGACCATTGTATGAATTTACAAGCCATAAAAATGGCATTGGCACTCAGAAATATGAAGATTCACCTAAACCAACCTACCACCCTATCGATCCACGACTTGCGCTTCCCGTCTCTCTGGCTGGCGTAGTGCCCGCGCGCTCGTTTCGTCGGTTGGCTTAGGCGTATGGAATTCATTCCCAGTCTAAGATAGGATCGGACTGAGGGTGACAGTAGTAGAATTGATAGCATGTAGAGGGGGACCCGGTCGATCCCCGACTTTCGCTTCCCGCCCCTCTGGTCGGTTGAGCGCCTGCACGGTCATTTCGTGGGTTGACTTAGGCATACAGAGTTCATTCCCAGTCTAGGCATACGGAGTTCATTCCTAGTCCAAGATCGGACTAGATCGAGGGTTGCGACAGCACATGCTGGGCTCAAGCTTGTGCTAGTGCCGTATTTTTCTTCGTCGGGGCACCATCGTCGGGGCATCACTGGAGAACCTGACCGATGGCATTGGGGCTCCAGCGATAGAGGGGGTCGGGGAGGTGTGTGCACATGATGTGCGATGGGTGCTGGTACTTGACCCTTATATTCACCCCCTATCCCTCATCAAACCTTGAGAACTCACACCCCCTTAAAGAGCATTTGAGATTTTACAAGTTTGTTGCCAGTAGCCATTAAAGTGTCTGAAATGGGGACATTTTTTTCAAAAGGTTACAAAATCTTGTACACTTCGAGTTTTTAGCTGAATTTTTTTTTGCATGCCATCAAAAATACAAGGATCACGTCTACCAAGTTTGGACCCAAAACTCCATCCAAAAAAATTTTAAAAAATCCTGAACCGTAAAAAGTTTCAAAAATCATTAAAAATAGAAAATGAGTCGTCTTGCCATGAAACTTCACGTGAAGGCTTAAGGGACCATTGTATGAATTTACAAGCCATAAAAATGGCATTTTCATGTAGAAATATGAAGATGTGCCTAAACCCACCTAGCACCCTATCGATACACGGCTTGCGCATCCCGTCTCTCTGGTCGATGTAGTGCCCGCCCGCCCGCTCGTTTCATCAGTTGGCTTAGGAATACAGAGTTCATTCCCTGTCTAAGATCAGACTGGACCAAGGGTTGCTGCAGTAGAATCAGCAGCACGCAGAGGGGAACCCTATCTAAGCATATAGAGTTCATTCCCAGTCTAAGATCGGATCGGACCGAATGTTGCGACAGCACATGCTGGGCTCGAGCATGTGCTGGTGCCACATTTTTCTTCGTCGGGGCACCATCGTCGGAGCACCGCCAGGGAACCTGACCAGCGGCACTGGGGTTCCGGTGATCTGGGGGCCGGGGGGGTGTGTACACATGATGTGCAATGGGTGCTGGTACTTGGCCCTTATATTGGCCCCCTATCCCTTATCAAACCTTGAGAACTCACACCCCCTTAAAGAGCATTTGAGATTTTGTAGGTTTGCTGCCAATAGCCATTAAAGTGTTTGAAATGGGGACACTTTTTTCGAATGGTCACAAAATCTTGTACACTATGAGTTTTTAGCTGAATTTTTTTGTGCATGCCAAAAAAAGAATACAGGGATCACGTCTACCAAGTTTGGGGTCAAATCTCCTTTCGAAAAAATTTTAAAAAATCCCGAACCGCAAAAAGTTTCAAAAATTGTGAAAAATAAAAAACGAGTCGTCTTGCCATGAAACTTCACGTGAAGGCTTAAGGGACCATTGTATGAATTTACAAGCCATAAAAATAGCATTGGCACGTAAAAATATGAAGATGTGCCTAAACCCACCTACGACCCTATCGTTCCACGGCTTGCGCATCCTGCCTCTCTTGTCGACGTAATGCCCGCCAGCCTGCCTGCCAGCTCGTTTCGTCGGTTGGCTTAGTCATACGTAGTTCTTTCCCAATCTAAGATCAGACCAGATTGAGTGTTTCGGTAGCAGGATCAGCAACACGTAGAGGGGGACCCGGTCGATCCCCGGCTTGCGCATCCTGCCCCTCTGGTTGACTGAGCGCCCGTACTTTCGTTTCATGGCTTGACTTAGGCATACGGAGTTCATTCCCAGTCTAACCATTCGGAGTTCATTCCCAGTCTAAGATCGGATCGGACCGAGGGTTGCAGCAACACATGCTGGGCTCGGGCATGTGCTGGTACCGCATTTTTCTTCGTCGGGGAACCATCACCGAAGAACCTGACCGGCGGCATTGGGGTTCCGACGATCAGGGGGCCGAGGGGTGTGTGCAAATGATGTGCGATGGGTGCTGGTACTTGGCCCTTATATTGGTCCCCTATCCCTCATCAAACCTCAAGAACTCACACCACCTTAATGAGCATTTGAGATTTTACAGGTTTGCTGTCAGTAGCCATTAAAGTGTCAGAAATGGGGACACTTTTTTCAAATGGTCACAAAATCTTGTACACTTCGAGTTTTTAGCTGAATTTGTTTGTGCATTCCAACAAAAATACAAGGATCACATCTACCAAGTTTGCGGCCAAAACTCCTTCCGAAAAAATTTTAAAAAATCCTAAACCACAAAAAGTTTCAAAAATCGTGAAAAATAGAAAATGAGTTGTCTTGCCATGAAACCTCACGTGAAGGCTTAAGGGACCATTGTATGAATTTACAAGCCATAAAAAAGGCATTGTCACGCAGAAATATGAAGATGTGCCTAAACCCACCTACCACCCTGTCGATCCACGGCTTGCGCATCCCGTCTCACTGGTCGGCGTCATGCCCGCCCGCCCGCCCGCCCGCTCGTTTCGTCGGTTGGCTTAGGCATACAGAGTTCATTCCCAGTCTAAGATTAGATCAGATTGAGGGTTGCGGTAGCAGGATCGACAGCACGCAGAGGGGGACCCGTTCGATCCCCAGCTTACGCATCTTGCCCCTCTGGCCGGCTGAGCGCCCGCACGCTCATTTCGTGGCTTGACTTAGGCATACGGAGTTCATTCCCAGACTAAGCATACGGAGTTCATTCCCAGTCTAGGATCGGATCGGATCGAGAGTTGCAGCAGCACATGCTGGGCTCTGGCATGTGCTGGTCCTGTATTTTTCTTCGTCGGGGCACCATCGCCGGACGGCATTGGGGTTTCGACGATCGGGGGGGCCAGGGGGTGTGCGTACATGATGTGCAATGGGTGGTGGCACTTGGCCCTTATATTGGCCCCCTATCCCTCATTAAACCTCGAGAACTCACACCCCCTTAAAGAGCATTTGAGATTTTACAGGTTTGCTGCCAGTAGCCATTAAAGTGTTTTAAATGGGGACACTTTTTTCAAATAGTCACAAAATCTTGTACACTTCGAATTTTTAGCTGAGTTTTTTTGTGCGTGCCAATAAAAATACAAGGATCACGTCTACCAAGTTTGGCGCCAAAACTCCTCCCGAAAAATTTTAAAAAATCCTGAACCGTAAAAAGTGTCAAAAATCATGAAAAATAGAAAACGAGTCGTCTTGCCATGAAACTTCACGTGATGGCTTAAAGGATCGTTGTATGAATTTACAAGCCATAAAAATGGCATTGGCACACAAAAATATGAAGATGTGCCTAAACCTACCTACCACCCTATCGATCCATGACTTGCACATCCCGTCTCTCTGGCCAACATAGTGCCCGCCCACCCGCCCGCCAGCTCGTTTCGTCAGTTGGCTTAGGCATACGGAGTTCATTCTCAGTCTAAGATCAGACCAGCTCGAGGCTTGCGATAGCAAGATCGGTAGCACGCAGAGGGAGACCCGACCGATCCCCAGCTTGTGCATCTTGGCCCTCTGGCCGACTGAACACTCACACTCTCATTTCGTGGGTTGACTTAGGCATACGGAGTTCATTCCCAGTCTAGGCATACAGAGTTCATTCCCAGTCTAAGATCGGATTGGACCGAGGGTTGTGGCAGCACATGCTGGGCTCGGGCATGTGCTGGTCTCGCATTTTTCTTCGTCGGGGCACCATCGTCGGATGGCATTAGGGTTTCGATGATTGGGGGGGCGGGGGGCTGTGCGCACATGATGTGCGATGGGTGCTGGTATTTGGCCCTTATATTGGCCCCCTATCCCTCATCAAACCTTGATAACTCACACCCCCTTAAAGAGCATTTGAGATTTTGCAGGTTTGCTGCCAGTAGGCATTAAAGTGTTTTAAATGGGGATACTTTTTTCAAATAGTCACAAAATCTTGTACACTTCGAGTTTTTAGCTGAGTTTTTTTGTGCATGCCAGTAAAAATACAAGGATCACCTCTACCAAAATTGGGGCCAAAACTCCTTCTGAAAAAATTTTAAAAAATCTTGAACCGTAAAAAGTTTCAAAAAATCGTGAAAAATAGAAAACAAGTCGTCTTGCCATGAAACTTCACGTGATGGCTTAAAGGACCGTTTTATGAATTTACAAGCCATAAAAATGGCATTGGCACACAAAAATATGAAGATGTGCCTAAACCCACCTACCACCCTATCGATCCATGACTTGCGCATCCCATCTCTCTGGTCGACGTAGTGCCCGCCCGTCCGCCCGCCAGCAGATCAGACCGGCTGGCTTAGGCATACGGAGTTCACTCCCAGTCTAAGATCAGACCGGTGAGTGTTTTGACAGCAGGATCGGTAGCACATAGAGGGGGACCTGGCCGATCCCTGGCTTGCGCATCCCGCCTCTCTGGCCGATTGAGCGCCCGCACGCTCATTTCATGGGTTGACTTAGGCATACGGAGTTCATTCCCAGTCTAAGCATACAGAGTTCATTACCAGTTTAAGATGGGATGGGACCGAGGGTTGCAGTAGCACATTCTGGGCTCGGCCATGTGCTTGTGCCAGATTTTTCTTCGTCGGGGCACCATCGTTGGATAACCTGATCGGCGGCATTGAGGTTCCGGTGATCGGGGGGGCCGGGTGGCGTGTGCGCACATGATGTGCGTTGGGTGCTGGTAGTTGGCCCTTATATTGGCCCCTTATCCCTCATCAAACCTTGAGAACCCACACCCCCTTAAAGAGCAATTGAGATATTACAGGTTTGCTACCAGTAGCCATTAAAGTGTCTGAAACAGGAACACTTTTTTCAAATGGTCACAAAATCTTGTACACTTCGAGTTTTTAGCTGAATTTTTTTGTGCATGCCAAAAAAAATACAAGGATCACATCTACCAAGTTTGGGGCCAAAAATCCTTCCGAAAAAATTTTAAAAAATCCCAAACTGCAAAAAGTTCCAAAAATCGTGAAAAATAGAAAGCGAGTCGTCTTGCCATGAAACTTCACGTGAAGGCTTAAGGGACCATTGTATGAATTTACAAGCCATAAAAATGGCATTGGCAAGTAGAAATATGAAGATGTGCCTAAACCCACCTGCCACCCTATCGATCCACGACTTGCGCATCCCGTCTCTTTGGCCGGCATAGTGCCCTTCCGCCCGCCCGCCCGCTCGTTTCATCGGTTGGCTTAGGCATACGGAGTTCATTCCCAGTCTAAGATCGGACTGGGCCAAGGGTTGTGGCAGCATGCAGAGGGGGACCCGATCGATCCCCAGCTTGTGCATCCCGCCCCTCTGGCTAGCTGAGCGCCCGCACGCTTGTTTCGTGGGTTGACTTAGGCATACGGAGTTCATTCCCAGTCTAAGCACACGGAGTTCATTCCCAGTCCAAGACCGGACCAGACCAAGGGTTGCGGTAGCACTTGCTCAGCTAGGGCATGTGCCGGTGCCACATTTTTCTTCACCGGGGCACCATCACCGGAGCATCGCTGGAGAAGTTGACCGGTGCCATTGGGGTTTCGACGATCGGGGGGGTCGGGGGGTGTGCGCACATGATGTGCAATGGATGCTGCTACTTGGCCCTTATATTGGCCCCTATCCCTCATCAAACCTTGAGAACTCACACTCGCTTAAAGATCATTTGAGATTTTACAGGTTTGCTACCAGTAGCCATTAAAGTGTCTGGAATGGGGACATTTTTTTCAATTGGTCACAAAATCTTGTACACTTCGAGTTTTTGGCTGAATTTTTTTGTGCATGCCACCAAAAATTCAAGGATCCCGTCTACCAAGTTTAGGGCCAAAACTCTTTCCGAAATAGTTTTAAAAATCTCAAACCGCAAAAAGTTTCAAAAATCGTGAAAAATAGAAAACGAGTCGTCTTGCCATGAAACTTCACGTGAACCCTAAAGGGACCATTGTATGAATTTACAAGCCATAAAAATTTCATTGGCATGCAAAAATATGAAGATGTGCCTAAGCCCACCTACCACCCTATCGATCCACAGCTTGTGCATCCCGTCTCTCTGGCCCACATAGTGCCCGCCTGCCCGCCCGGTCGTTTCATCGGTTGGCTTAAGCATACGGAGTTCATTCCCAGTCTAAGATCTGACCGGATTGAGGGTTGTGATAGCAGGATCTGTAGCACACATAGGGGGACCCGACTGATCCCCGGCTTGTGCATCCCGCCCCTCTGGCCGGCTGAGCGCCCGCACACTCATTTGATGGGTTGACTTAGGCATACGGAGTTCATTCCCAGTCTAAGCATATGGAGTTCATTCGTAGTCTAAGTTTGGACTGGACTGAGGGTTGTGGCAGCACATGCTGGGCTCGGGCATGTGCTGGTGCCTCATTTTTCTTCGTCGGGGCACCACGTCGGAGCATATCGGAGAAACTGACTGGCGGCATTAGGTTTCTGACGATCGAGGGGGCGGGGGGGTGTGCGCACATGATGTGCGATGGGTGCTGGTACTTGGCCCTTATATTGGCCCCCTATCCGTCATCAAACCTTGAGAACTCACACCCCGATAAAGAGCATTTGAGATTTTACAGGTTTGCTGCCAGTAGCCATTAAAGTGTCTGGAATGGGGACACTTTTTTCAAATGGTCACAAAATCTTGTACACTTTTATTTTTTAGCTGAATTTTTTTGTGCATGCTAACAAAAATACAAGGATCACGTCTACCAAGTTTGTGGCCAAAACACCTTTTGAAAAAATTTTAAAAAATCCAGAACCGTAAAAAGTTTCAAAAATCATGGAAAATAGAAAATGAGTCGTCTTGCCATGAAACTTCACGTGAAGGCCTAAGGGACCATTGGATGAATTTACAAGCCATAAAAATGGCATTGGCATGCAGAAATATGAAGATGTGCCTAAACCCACCTACCACCCTATCGATTCACGGCTTGCACATCTCGTCTCTCTGGCCAACGTAGTGCCCGCCCGGCCGTCTGCCCACTCATTTTGTCGGTTGGCTTAGGCATACGGAGTTCATTCTGACTCTAAGATCGGACCAGACCGAGGGTTGCAGCAGCACATGCTGGGATCGGGCAAGTGCTGGTGCCGTATTTTTCTTCGTCGGGGCATCATCGGAGCATCGCCGGAGAACCTGACCGGCGACATTGGGGTTCCGGCGATCGGGAGGCCGGGGGGGTGTGCGCACATGATGTGTGATGGGTGCTGCTACTTGGCCCTTATATTGGCCCCCTATCCCTCATCAAACCTTGAGAACTCACACCCCCTTAAAGAGCATTTGAGATTTTACAGGTTTGCTACCAGTAGCAATTAAAGTGTCTGAAATGGGGACACTTTTTTCAAATGGTCACAAAATCTTGTACACTTTGAGTTTTTAGCTGAATTTTTTTGTGCATGCCAAAAAAAATACAAGGATCATGTCTACCAAGTTTGGGGCCAAAAATTCTTCTGAAAAAATTTTAAAAAATCCCGAACCGCAAAAAGTTTCAAAAATCATGAAAAATAGAAAACGAGTCGTCTTGCCATGAAACTTCACGTGAAGGCTTAAGGGACCATTGTATGAATTTACAAGCCATAAAAATGGCATTGGCATGAAGAAATATGAAGAAATGCCTAAACTCACCTACCACCTTATCGATCCACGGCTTGCGCATCCCGTCTCTCTGGCCGATGTAGTGCCAGCCCGCCCGCCCGCTCGTTTCGTATGTTGGCTTAGGCATACGGAGTTCATTCCCAGCCTAAGATTGGATCAGGCCGAGGGTTGCGGCAGCAAGATCAGCAGCATGCAGAGGGGGACCCGGCCAATCCCCGGGTTGCGCATCCCGCCCCTTTGGCCGGTTGAGCGCCCGCACGCTCATTTCGTGGGTCGACTTAGGCATACGGAGTTCGTTCCCAGTCTAAGCATACGGAGTTCATTCCCAGTCTAAGATCAGATCAGATCGAGGGTTACGGCAGCACATGCTGGGCTCGGGCATGTGCTGGTGCCACATTTTTCTTCACCGGGGAACCATCGTCGGAGCATCACCGGAGAATCTGACCGGCGGCATTGGGGTTCCGATAATCGGGGGGGCCGGGGGGTGTGCGCACATGATGTGCAATGGGTGCTGGTACTTGGCCCTTATATTGGCACCCTATCCCTCATCAAACCTTGAGAACTCACACCCCCTTAAATAGCATTTGAGATTTTACAGGTTTGCAGGCAGTAGCCATTAAAGTGTCTCAAATGGGGACACTTTTTCAAATGGTCACAAAATCTTGTACACTTTGAGTTTTTAGCTGAATTTTTTTGTGCATGCCAATAAAAATAAAAGGATCATGACCACCAAGTTTGGGGCCAAAACTCCGTCCGAAAAAATTTTAAGAAATCTCGAACTGCAAAAAGTTTCAAAAATTGTGAAAAATAGAAAACAAGTCGTCTTGCCATGAAACTTCACGCTAAGGCTTAAGGGACCATTGTATGAATTTACAAGCCATAAAAATGGCATTGGCACTCAGAAATATGAAGATGTGCCAAAACCCACCTATCGCCCTATCGATCCACGGCTTACGCATCCCGTCTCTCTGGCCGGCGTAGTGCCCGGTTGCCTGCTCACCCTCTTGTTTCGTCGGTTGGCTTAGGTATACGGAGTTCATTCCCAGACTAAGATTGGACAACACCGAGGGTTGTGGTACTAGGATCAGTGGCACGCAGAGGGGGACCCGGCCGATCCCTGGCTTGTGCATCCCGCCCTTCTGGTCGGTTGAGCGCCCGCACGCTCATTTCTTGGGTCGACTTAGGCATACGGAGTTCGTTCCTAGTCTAAGCATACGGAGTTCATTCCCAGTCTAAGATCGGATCGGACCGAGGGTTGCGGCAGCGCATGCTGGGCTTGGGAATGTGCTGGTGTCGCATTTTTCTTTGCCGGGGCACCATCGTCGGAGCATCGCTGGAGAACTTGACCGGCGGCATTGGGGTTCCGATGATCAGGGGGCCCGGGGGGTGTGCGCACATGATGTGCGATGGGTGCTAGTACTTGGCCCTTATATTGGCCCCCTATCCCTCATCAAACCTCGAGAACTCACACCCCCTTAAAGAGTATTTGAGATTTTACAAGTTTGCTACCAGTAGCTATTAAAGTGTATGAAATGGGGACACTTTTTTCAAATGGTCACAAAATCTTGAACATTTCGAGTTTTTTGCTGCATTTTTTGCGCATGCCAAAAAAAATACAAGGATCACGTCTACCAAGTTTGGGGAAAAAACTCCTTCCGAAAAAATTTTAAAAAATCTTGAACCGTAAAAGTTTCAAAAATCATGAAAAATAGAAAATGAGTCGTCTTGCCAAGAAACTTGACGTGGAGGCTTAAAGGACCATTGTATGAATTTACAAGCCATAAAAATGGCATTGGCACGCAGAAATATGAAGATGTGCCTAAACCCACCTACCAACCTATCGATCCACGGCTTGCGCATCCCGTCTCTTTGGCTGACGTAGTGCCTACCCGACCGTCCGTCCGCTCATTTCGTCGGTTGGCTTAGGCATACGAAGTTCATTTCGACTCCAAGATTGGACCAGACTGAGGGTTGTAGCAGCACATGCTGGGATCGGGCATGTGCGGGTGTCACATTTTTCTTCGTTGGGGCACCATCGTCGGAGCATCATCAGAGCATCATCGGAGCATCGCCGGAGAGCCTGACCAATGGCATGCAGAGGGGGACCCAGTCGATCCCCGTTTTATGCATCCCGCCCCTCTGGCCGGCTGACAGCCCGTGCGCTCGTTTCGTGGGTTGACTTAGGCATACGGAGTTCATTCCCAGTCTAAGCATACGGAGTTCATTCCCAGTTTAAGATCGAACCGGACCGAGGGTTGTGGCAGCACATGCTGGGCTTGGGCAAGTGCTGGTTTCACATTTTTCTTCACCGAGGCACTATCGTCGGAGCATCGTCGGAGAACCTGACCGACGGCATTAGGGTTCCGGCAATCAGCGGGGCTAGGGGGGTGTGCGCACATGATGTTTGATGGGTGCTGGTACTTGGCCCTTATATTGGCCCCATATCCCTCATCAAACCTCAAGAACTCACACTCCCCTAAAGAGCATTTGAGATTTTACAGGTTTGCTGCCAATAGCCATTAAAGTGTCCGAAATGACGACACTTTTTTCAAATGGTCACTAAATCTTGTGCACTTCGAGTTTTTAGCTGAATTCTTTTGTGCATGCCAATAAAAATACAAGGATCACGTCTACCAAGTTTGGGGCCAAAACTCCATCCAAAAAAATTTTGAAAAAATTTTGAACCACAAAAAGTTTCAAAAATCATGAAAAATAGAAAACGAGTCGTCTAGCCATGAAACTTGACGTGAAGGCTTAAGGGACCATTGTATGAATTTACAAGCCATAAAAATGGCATTGGCATGAAGAAATATGAAGATGTGCCTAAATCCACCTACCACCCTACCGATCCACGGCTTGCGCATCCCGTCTCTCTGGCTGGCATAGTGCCCGCGCTCCCGACTGCCCGCTCATTTTGTCGGTTGGCTTAGGCATACGGAGTTCATTCCCAATCTAAGATCAGACCGGATCGAGGGTTGCGGTAGCAGGATCAGCAGCACGCAGAGGGGGACCTGGCTGATCCCCTACTTGCGCATCCCAGCCCTCTAGCCGGCTGAGCGCCCGCACGTTCATTTCGTCGATTGACTTAGGCATACGGAGTTCATTCCCAGTCTAAGCATACGAAGTTCATTCCCAGTCTAAGATCGGACCGGACCGAGGGTTGCGGCAGCACATGCTGGCCTCGGGCATTTGTTGGAGCTGCATTTTTCTTTGTCAGGGCTCCATCGTCGGAGCATCATCGGAGAACCTGACCGACGGCATTGGGGTTCCGGCAATCGGGGAGGCCGGGAGGGGGGGTGTGCACACATGATGTGCGATGGGTGCTGGTACTTGGCCCTTATATTGGCCCCCTGTCCCTCATCAAACCTCGAGAACTCACACCCCCTTAAAGAGCATTTGAGATTTTACATGTTTGCTGCCAGTAGCCATTAAAGTGTCTAAAATGGGGACACTTTTTTCAAAAGGTCACAAAATCTTGTATACTTTGAGTTTTTAGCTGAATTTTTTTGTGCATGCCAAAAAAAAAATACAAGGATCACTTCTACCAAGTTTGGGGCCAAAACTCCTTCCAAAAAAATTTTAAAAATTCTCGAACCGTAAAAAGTTTTGAAAATCGTGAAAAATAGAAAACGAGTCGTCTTGCCATGAAACTTCACGTGAAGGCTTAAAGGACCATTGTATGAATTTACAGGCCATAAAAATGGCATTGGCATGCAGAAATATGAAGATGTGCCTAAACCCACCTACCACCCTATCAATCCATGACTTGCGCATCCCATCTCTCTGGCCGACGTATTGCCCGCCCGCCCGCTCGTTTCGTCGGTTGGCTTAGGCATACGAAGTTCATTCCCAGTCTAAGATCAGACCGAACTGAGGGATGTGGCAACAGGATTGACAGCACGTGGAGGGGGAGCTGGCCGATTCCCGGCTATCGCATTCTGCCCCTCTGCCCGGCTGAGTGCCCGCACGCTCGTTTCGTGGGTTGACTTAGGCATACGGGGTTCATTCCCAGTCTAAGCATACGAAGTTCATTCCCAATCTAAGATCAGACCAAACTGCAGGTTACGGCAGCACATGCTGGGCTCGAGCATGTGCTGGTGCCGTATTTTTCTTCGTCGGGGCACCATCGCCGGAGAACCTGACCGGCGGCATTGAGGTTCCACTGATCGGGGGGCCGGGGGGGGTGTGCGCACATGATGTGTGATGGGTACTGGTACTTGGCCCTTATATTGGCCCCCTATCCCTCATCAAA
Source organism: Durio zibethinus (assembly GCF_047325235.1). NCBI lineage: Eukaryota > Viridiplantae > Streptophyta > Magnoliopsida > Malvales > Malvaceae > Durio > Durio zibethinus. The sequence continues at coordinate 14,422,468 of NC_143162.1, read as the reverse complement.
CCTCGAGAACTCACACCCCTTTAAAGAGCATTTGAGATTTTACAGGTTTGCTGCCAGTAGCCATTAAAGTGTCTGAAATGGGGACACTTTTTTCAAATGGCCACAAAATGTTGTACACTTCGATTTTTTAGATAAATTTTTTTGTGCATGCCAAAAAAAATACAAGGATCACGTCTACCAAGTTTGGGGCCAAAACACCTTCCGAAAAAATTTAAAAAAATCTCAAACCGTAAAAAGTTTCAAAAATTGTGAAAAATAGAAAATGAGTCGTCTTGCCATGAAACTTCACGTGAAGCCTTAAGGGACCATTGTATGAATTTATAAGCCATAAAAATGGCATTGGCATGCATAAATATGAAGATGTACCTAAACCCACCTACCACCCTATCGATCCACGGCTTGCGCATCCCGTTTCTCTGGCCGACGTAGTGCCCTCCCGCCCGCCTACCCGTTCGTTTCGTCGGTTGGCTTAGGCATACGGAGTTCATTCCCAGTGTAAGATCAGACTGGATCGAGGGTTGCGATAGCAGGATCGACAGCATGCAGAGGGGGACCCGATCGATCCCCGGCTTGCGCATCCTGCCCCTTTAGCTGACTGAAAGCCCGCACGCTCGTTTCGTGGGTTGACTTGGGCATACGGAGTTCATTCCCAGTCTAAGCATACGGAGTTCATTCCCAATTTAAGATCAGACCAGATCGAGGGTTGCGGCAGCATATGCTGGGCTCGGGCATGTGCTGGTGCTGCATTTTTCTTCATCGGGGCACCAGCGTCGGAGCATCGTCGGAGAGCTTGACCGGCGGCATTGGGGTCCGGTAATAGGGGGGCCGGGGGGTGTGCACACATGATGTGTGATGGGTGCTAGTAGTTGGCCCTTATATTGGCCCCCTATCCCTCATCAAACCTCGAGAACTCACACCCCCTTAAAGAGCATTTGAGATTTTACAGGTTTACTGCTAGTAGCCATTAAAGTGTTTGAAATGGGGACACTTTTTTCAAATGGTCACAAAATCTTGTACACATCGAGTTTTTAGCTGAATTTTTTTGTGCATTCCAAAAAAAATACAAGGATCACATCTACCAAGTTTGGGGCCAAAACTCCTTCCGACAAAATTTTAAAAAATCCAGAACCGCAAAAAGTTTCAAAAATCGTGAATAATAGAAAATGAGTCGTCTTGCCATGAAACTTCACGTGAAGGGTTAAGGGACCATTATATGAATTTACAAGTCATAAAAATGGCATTGGCATGCAAAAATATGAAGATGTCCCTAAACCCACCTATCACCCTATCGATCCACGGCTTGCGCATCCCATCTCTCTGGCCGACATAGTGCCCGCCCGCCCGCCCGCCTGTTCGTTTCGTCGGTTGGCTTAGGCGTACGGAGTTGATTCCCAGTCTAACATTGGACCAGACCGAGGGTTGCAATAGTAGGATCGACAGCACGCAGTGGGGGACCCGACCGATCCTCGACTTGCGCATCCCCCCTCTGGCCGACTGAGCGCCCGCACGCTTGTTTCATGGGTTGACTAAGGCATACGGAGATCATTCCCAGTCTAATCATACAAAGTTCATTCCCAGTCTAAGATCAGACCAGACCGAGGGTTGCGACAGCACATGCTGGGCTCAGGCATGTGCTGGTGTCGCATTTTTCTTCATCAGGGCACCATCTTCGGAGCATCATCAGAGAACCTGACTGTCGGCATTGGGGTTCCGACGATCGGGGGGGCCGGGGGGATGTGTGCACATGATGTGCGATGGGTGCTGGTACTTGGCCCTTATATGGGCAAACCTCGAGAACTCACACCCCCTTAAAGAGCATTTGAGATTTTACAGGTTTGCTGCCAGTAGCCATTAAAGTGTCTAAAATGCGGACACTTTTTTCAAATAGTCACAAAATCTTGTACACTTCGAGTTTTTAGCTGAATTTTTTTATGCATGCCAACAAAAATACCAGGATCTACCAACTTTGGGGCAAAAACTCCTTCCAAAATAATTTGAAAAAATCCCGTAAAAAGTTTTGAAAATTGTTAAAAATAGAAAACGAGTCATCTTGCCATAAAACTTCACGTGAAGGCTTAAGGGACCACTGTTTGAATTTACAAGCCATAAAAATGGCATTGGCATGCAGAAATATGAAGATGTGCCTAAACCCACCTACCACCCTATCGATCCACGGCTTGCGCATCCCGTCTTCTGGCCGGCATAGTGCCCGCTAGTCCGCTCGTTTCATCGGTTGGCTTAGGCATATGAAGTTCATTCCCAGTCTAAGATTGGACCGAACTGAGGGTTGGGGCAGCAGGATCGGCAGCACGCTGAGGGGGACTCGGCTGATCCCCGACGTACGTATCCCGCCCCTCTGGCCGGTTGAGCGCCCGCACGTTCATTTTGTGGGTTGACTTAGGCATACGGAGTTCATTCCCTGTCTAAGCATGCAGAGTTCATTCCTAGTCTAAGATCGAATCAGACCAAGGGTTCCGATAGCACATGCTGGGCTCGGGCATGTGCTGGTGCCACATTTTTCTTCACTGAGGCACCATCGCCGGAGAACCTGATCAACGGCATTGGGGTTCCGATGATCGGGGGGCTCGGGGGTGGTATGCGCACATGATGTGCGATGGGTGCTGGTACTTGGCCCTTATATTGGCCCCCTATCCCTCATCAAACCTCAAGAACTCACAACCCTTAAAGAGCATTTGAGATTTTACAGGTTTTCTGCCAGTAGCAATTAAAGTGTCTAAATTGGTGACACTTTTTTCAAATGTTCACAAAATCTTGTACACTTCGAGTTTTTAGCTGAATTTTTTTGTGCATGCCAACAAAAATACAAGGATCACATCTACCAATTTGGGGCCAAAACTCCTTTCGTAAAAATTTTAAAAAATCCTGAACCATAAAAAGTTTTGAAAATCGTGAAAAATAGAAAACGAGTCGTCTTGCCATGAAACTTCACGTGAAGGCTTAAGGGACCATTGTATGAATTTACAAGCCATAAAAATGGCATTGGCACATAGAAATATGAAGATGTGCCTAAACCCACCTACCACTCTATCGATCCACGGCTTACGTATCCCGTCTCTCAGGCCGACGTAGTGCCGCCCGTCCGTCCGGACGCTCGTTTCATGGGTTGAATTAGGCATACGGAGTTCATTCCCAGTCTAAGCATATGGAGTTCATTCCCAGTCTAAGATCGGACCGGACCGAGGGTTGCGGCAGCACATGCTGGGCTCAGGCATGTGCTGGTGTTGCGTTTTTCTTCGTCGGGGCACCATCGTCGGAGCATAGCAGGAGAACCTGACCGACGGCATTGGGGTTCCGACGATCGGGGGGGCCGGGGGTGTGTGTGCACATGATGTGCGATGGGTGCTGGTACTTGGCCCTTATGTTGGCCCCCTATCCCTCATCAAACCTCGAGAGCTCACACCCCCTTAAGGAGCATTTGAGATTTTACAAGTTTGTTGCCAGTAGCCATTAAAGCGTGTGAAATGGGGACACTTTTTTCAAAAGGTCTCAAAACCTTGTACAGTTCGAGTTTTTAGCTGAATGTTTTTGTCCATGCCAACAAAAATACAAGGATCACGTTTTCCAAGCTTGGGGCTAAAACACCTTTCGAAAAAATTTTAAAAAATAAAGAACAGCAAAAAGTTTCAAAAATTGTGAAAAATAGAAAACGAGTCGTCTTGCCATTAAACTTCACGTGAAGGATTAAGGGACCATTGTATGAATTTACAAGCCATAAAAATGGCATTGGCACGCAAATATATGAAGATGTGCCTAAACCCACCTATCACCCTATCGATCCACGGCTTGCGCATCCCGTCCCTCTGGCCGGCGTAGTGCCTGCCTACCTGCCCGTCCACTCGTTCCGTCGGTTGGCTTAGGCATACGGAGATGTTTCCCAGTCTTAGATCAGACCAGACTGAGGGTTGCAGCAGCAGGATTGGTAGCATGCAGAGGGGGACTGGGTTGATCCCCGGCTTGCCCATCCTGCCCCTCTGGCTGGCTGAGCACCAGCACGCTCGTTTCGTGGGTTGACTTAGGCATACGGAGTTCATTCCCAGTCTAAGCATACGGAGTTAATTCCCAGTCTAAGATCAGACCAGATCGAGGGTTGCGGCAGCACATGCTGGGCTCGAGAATGTGCTGGTGTTGCATTTTTCTTCGCTGGGGCACCATCGTCGGAGCATCACCGGAGAACCTGACCGACGGCTTTGGGTTCCAGCGATCGGAGGGGTCGGGGGGGTGTGTGCAAATGATGTGCGATGGGTGCTGGTACTTGGCCCTTATATTGGCCCGCTAATCCTCATCAAATCTTGAGAACTCACACCCCCTTAAAAAGCATTTGAGATTTTACAGGTTTGCTGCCAGTAGCCATTAAAGTGTCTGAAATGGGGACACTTTTTTCAAATGGTCACAAAATCTTGTACACTTCGAGTTTTTAGCTAAATTTTTTTATGCATGCCAACAAATACAAGGATCACGTTTACCAAGTTTGGGACCAAAACTCCTTTCGAAAAGACTTTAAAAAATCCCGAACCGTAAAAAGTTTCCAAAATGGTGAAAAATAGAAAATGAGTCGTCTTGCCATGGAACTTAACGTGAAGGCTTAAAGGACCATTGTATGAATTTACAAGCCACAAAAATGGCTTTGGCAAGTAGAAATATGAAGATATGCCTAAACCCACCTACCACCCTATCGATCCACGGCTTGCACATCCCATCTCTCTGGCCGACGTAGTGCCCGCCCGCCTGCCCACCCGCTCGTTTCGTCGGTTGGCTTAGGCATATGGAGTTCATTCCTAGTCTAAGATTAGGCCGGATAAAGGGTTACGATAGTAGGATCGACAGCATGCATTGGGGGTCCCGACCGATCCTCGGTTTATGCATCACGCCCCTCTGGCCGGCTGAGTGCCCGCACGTTCATTTCATGGGTTGACTTAGGCATACGAAGTTCATTCCCAGTCTAAGCATACGGAGTTCATTCCCAGTCTAAGATCAGACCGAACTGAGGGTTGTGACAGCACATGCTGGGCTCAGGCATGTGTTGCTGCCGTATTTTTCTTCATCGACGCACCATCGTTGGAGCATCGTCGGAGAACCTGACCGGCGACATTGGGGTTCCGACGATCGGGGGGGCCAGGGGGTGTGCGCACATGATCAAATCGGTTGGCTTAGGCATATGGAGTTCATTCCCAGTCTAAGATCAAATCGGATTGAGGTTGCGGCAGCCGGATCGGTAGCATGCAAAGGGGGACCCGGTCGATCCCCGGCTTGCGCATCCCGCCCCTTTGGCCGACTGAGCGCCCGCACGCTCGTTTTGTGGGTTGACTTAGGCATACGGAGTTCATTCCCAGTTTAAGCATACGGAGTTCATTCCCAGTCTAAGATCAGACCGGACCGAGGTTTGAGGTAGCACATACTGGGCTCGGGCATGTGCTGGTGCTGCATTTTTCTTCACCGGGCACCATCACCGGAGAACCTGACCGACGGCATTGGGGTTCCGATGATCGGGGGGCCGGGGGGTGTGCGCACATGATGTGCGATGGGTGCTGGTACTTGGCCCTTATATTGGCCCCCTATCCCTCATCAAACCTCCAGAACAAACACCCCCTTAAAGAGCATTTGAGATTTTACAGGTTTGCTGCCAGTAGCCATTAATGTGTCTGAAATGGGGACACTTTTTTCAAATGGTCACAAAATCTTGTACACTTCGAGTTTTTTGCTGAATGTTTTTGTGCATGCCAACAGAAAAACAAGGATCACGTTTACCAAGTTTGGGGCCAAAACTCCTTTCAAAAAAATTTTAAAAAATCTCGAACCGTAAAAAGTTTCAAAAATCATAAAAAATAGAAAACGAGTCGTCTTGCTATGAAACTTCACGTGAAGGCTTAAGGGACCATTGTATGAATTTAGAAGCCATAAAAATGGTATTGGCAAGCACAAATATGAAGATGTGCCAAAACCCACCTACCACCCTATCGATCCACGGCTTGTGCATCCTGTTTCTCTGGCCGACGTAGTGCCCGCCCGCCCACCAGCTCGTTTCGTCAATTGGCTTAGGCATACGGAGTTCATTCCCAGTCTAAAATCAGATCAGACCGAGGGTTGCGGCAGCAGGATCGGCAGCACGTAGAGGGGGACCTGGCCGATCCCCGGCTTACGCATCCCGCCCCTTTGGCCGGCTGAGTGCCCGTCACTAGTTTCATGGGTTGACTTAGGCATACGGAGTTCATTCCCAGTCTAAGCATACGGAGTTCATTCTCAGTCTAAAATCGAACCGAACCGAAGGTTGCGGCAGCACATGCTGGGCTCGAGCATGTGCTGGTGCCACATTTTTCTTCGTCGAGGCACCATCCCCGGAGAACCTGACTGGCAGCATTGGGGTTCCGACGATCAGGGGGGCCGGGGGGTGTGCGCACATGATGTACGATGGGTGCTGGTACTTGGCCCTTATATTGGCCCACTATCCCTCATCAAACCTCAAGAACTCACACTCCTTTAAAGAGCATTTGAGATTTTATAGGTTTGCTGCCAGTAGCGATTAAAGTGTCTAAAATGGGGACACTTTTTTCAAATGGTCACAAAATCTTGTACACTTCAAGTTTTTAGCTGAAATTTTTTGTGCATGCCAACAAAAATACAAGGATCACATCTACCAAGTTTGGGGCCAAAAATCCTTCATAAAAAATTTTAAAAAAATCTCGAACCGTAAAAAGTTTCAAAAATCAAGAAAAATAGAAAATGGGTCGTCTTGCCATGAAACTTCACATGAAGGCTTAAGGGACCATTGTATGAATTTACAAGCCATAAAAAGGGCATTGGCACGTAAAAATATGAAGATGTGCCTAATCCCACCTACCACCCTATCATCCACGGCTTACGCATCCCGTCTCTCTAGTCGGCGTAGTGCCCACCCGCCTGCCCGCTTGTTTCGTCGGTGGCTTAGGCATACTGAGTTCATTCCCAGTCTAAGATCAGACTAGACCGAGGGTTGTGGCAGCAGGATCGGTAGCACGCAAAGGTGAACCCGACCGATCCCTGACTTTCGCATCTCGCCCCTCTGCCCAGCGTAGTGCCCGCCCGCCCGTCCGCTCATTTCATCGGTTGGCTTAGGCATACGGAGTTCATTCCCAGTCTAAGATCGGATCAGACTAAGGGTTGCGGTAGCAGGATCGGCAGCACGCAGAGGAGGACTCGGTCGATCCCTGGCTTGCGCATCCCGCCCCTCTGGCCGGCTGAGCGCCCGCACGCTTGTTTTGTGGGTTGACTTGTCATACGAAGTTCATTCCTAGTCTAAGATCGGTCCGGACGAAGGGTTCCAACAGCACATGCTGGGCTCAGGCATTTGCTGGTGCCGCATTTTTCTTTGCCGGGGCACCATCGTCGGAGCATTGCAGGAGAACCTGGCTGGCGGTATTGGGGTTTTGACGATCGAGGGGCCAGGGGGTGTGCGCACATGATGTGCGATGGGTTCTGGTACTTGGCAATTATATTGGCCCCCTATCCCTCATCAAACCTTGAGAACTCACACCCCCTTAAGGAGCATTTGAGATTTTACAGGTTTCCTGCCAGTAGCCATTAAAGTGTATGAAATGGGGACACTTTTTTCAAATGGTCACAAAATCTTGAACACTTCGAGTTTTTAGCTGAATTTTTTTGTGCATGCCAACAAAAATAAAAGGATCACATCTACCAAGTTTGAAGCCAAAACTCCTTCCAAAAAAATTTTTAAAAATCCCAAACCGCAAAAAGTTTCCAAAATCGTGAAAAATAGAAAACGAGTCGTATTGCCATGAAACTTCAAGCGAAGGCTTAAGGGACCATTGTATGTATTTACAAGCCATAAAAATGGCATTGGCATGCAGAAATATGAAGATGTGCCTAAACCCAGCTACCACCTTATCGATCCATGGCTTGCGCAACCCGTCTCTCTTATCGGTGTAGTGGCCGCCCGCCCACCCGCCCACTCGTTTCATCGGTTGGCTTAGGCATACAGAGTTCATTCCCAGTCTAAGATCAGACCAGATTGAGGATTGTGGCAGCAAGATCGGTAGCACACAAAGGGGGACCCGGTCGATGCCCGGGTTGCGCATTCTGCCCCTCTGGCCGGCTGAGTGCCTGCACGCTCGTTTCGTGGGTTGACATAGGCATACGGAGTTCATTCCCAGTCTAAGATCGGATCAGACCGAGGGTTGCAGCAGCACATTCTGGGCTCATGCATGTGCTGGTGCCGTATTTTTCTTCACCGGGGCACCATCGCTGGAGCATCGCTGGAGAACCTGACCGGCGGTATTAGGGTTCCAGCAACCGGGGGGGCCGGGGGGGTGTGCGCACATGATGTGCGATGGGTGCTGGTACTTCGCCCTTATATTGGCCCCCTATCCCTCATCAAACCTCAAGAACTCACACCCCTTTAAAGAGCATTTGAGATTTTATAGGTTTGCTGCCAGTAGCGATTAAAGTGTCTGAAATCGAGACACTTTTTTCAAATGGTCACAAAATCTTGTACACTTTGAGTTTTTAGCTGAATTTTTTTGTGCATTCCAACAAAAATACAAGGATCACATCTACCAAGTTTGACGCCAAAAATCCTTCCAAAAAAATTTTAAAAAATCCCAAACCGCAAAAAGTTTCCAAAATCGTGAAAAATAGAAAACGAGTCGTATTGCCATGAAACTTCACGTGAAGGCTTAAGGGACAATTGTATGTATTTACAAGCCATAAAAATGGCATTGGCATACAGAAATATGAAGATTTGCCTAAACCCAGCTACCACCTTATCGATCCACGGCTTGCGCAACCCGTCTCTCTTGCCGGCGTAGTGGCCGCCCGCCCGCCCGCTTATTTCGTTGATTGGCTTAGGCATACAGAGATCATTCCCAGTCTAAGATCAGATCAGACCAGACCGAGGGTTGCGGCAGCAGGATCGACAGCACACAGAGGGGGACCCAGGTGATCCCTAGCTTGTGCAACCCGTGCCTCTGGCCGGCTGAGCGCTCGCACGCTTGTTTCGTGGGTTGACTTAGGCATACGGAGTTCATTCCCAGTCTAAGCATACGGAGTTCATTCCCAGTCTAAGATCAGACCAGACCGACTGTTGCGGCAACACATGCTGGGCTCAAGCATGTGTTGGTGCCATATTTTTCTTTGTTGGAGCGTCGTCGGAGAACCTGACCGGCGGCATTAGGGTCCCGGTGATCGGGGGGGCCAGGGGGTGTGCGCACATGATGTGCGATGGGTACTGGTACTTGGCTCTTATATTTGCCCCTTATCCCTCATCAAACCTCGAGAACTCACACATGATGTGAGATGGGTACTGGTACTTGACTCTTACATTGGCCCCCTATCCCTCATCAAACCTCGAGAACTCACACCCCCTTAAAGAGCGTTTAAGATTTTACAGGTTTGCTACCAGTAGCCATTAAAGTGTCTAAAATGGGGACACTTTTCTCAAATGGTCGCAAAATCTTGTACACTTCAAGTTTTTCGCTGACTTTTTTTATGCATGCCAACAAAAATACAAGCATCACGTCTACCAAGTTTGGGGCCAAAACGCTTTCAGAAAAAATTTTAAAAAATCCTAAACCGTTAAAAGTTTCAAAAATCATGAAAAATAAAAAATGGTTCGTCTTGCCATGACACCTCACGTGAAGGCTTAAGGGACCATTGTATGAATTTACAAGCCATAAAAATGGAATTGGCACGCAGAAATATGAAGATGTGCCTAAACCCACCTACCATACTATCGATCCACCACTTGCGCATCCCGTCTCTCTGGCCGGCGTAGTGCCCACCCACCCGCCCACTCGTTTCATCGGTTGGCTTACGCATACGGAGTTCATTCCAAGTCTAAGATCAGACCGAACAGAGGGTTGCGACAATAGTATTGGTAGCATGCAGAGGGGGACTCGATCGATCCCCGACGTGCGCATCCTGCCCTTCTGGCCGACTAATTTCCCGCACGCTCGTTTCGTGGGTTAACTTAGGCATACGAAGTTCATTCCCAGTCTAAGCATACGGAGTTCATTCCCAGTCTAAGATCAGACCAGACCGAGGGTTGCAACAGCACATGCTGGGCTCGGGCATGTGTTGGTGCCGTATTTTTCTTCATCGGGGCACCATCGCCGGAGCATCACCGGAGAACCTGACCGGTGGCATTGGGGTTCCGGCGATCGGGGGGGTCGGGGGGGTTTGCGCACATGATGTGCAATAGGTGCTGGTACTTGGCCCTTATATTGGCCCCCTATCCCTCATGAAACCTCAAGAACTCACACCCCCTTAAAGAGCATTTGAGATTTTATAGGTTTGCTGCCAGTAGCCATTAAAGTGTCTAAAATTGGGACACTTTTTTCAAATGGTCACAAAATCTTGTACACTTCGAGTTTTTAGCTGAATGTTTTTGTGCATGCCATCAAAAATACAAGGATCACGTCTACCAAGCTTGGGGCCAAAAATCTTTCCAAAATAATTTTAAAAAATCCCGAACCGTAAAAAGTTTTGAAAATCATGAAAAATAGAAAACGAGTCGTCTTGCCATGAAACTCCATGTGAAGGCTTAAGGGACCATTGTATAAATTTACAAGCCATAAAAATGGCATTGGCACACAGAAATATGAAGATGTGCCTAAACGCAGCTACCACCCTATCGATCCACGGCTTGCGCATCCCGTCTTTCTGGCCGGCGTAGTGCCCGCCCGCCCTCCCGCTCGCCTTCCCGCCCGCTCGTTTCATCGGTTGGCTTAGGCATATCGAGTTCATTCCTAGTGTAAGATCAGACCGGACCAAGGGTTGCAACAGCAGGAATGACAGCACGCAGAAGGGGACTTAACCGATCCCCGTCTTGCGCATCTCGCCCCTCTGGCCGACAGAGCGCCCACACGCTCATTTCGTGGGTTGACTTAGGATACGAAGTTCATTCCTAGTCAAAGCATGCGGAGTTGATTCCCAGTTTAAGATCAGACCAAACAGAGGGTTGCGGCAGCACATGCTGGGCTCAGGCATGTGCTGGTGCCACATTTTTCTTTGCCGAGGCACCATCGTCAGAGCATCGTCGGAGAACCTGACCGGCGGCGTTGGGGTTCCGACGATCGGGGGGCCGGGGTGGTGTGCACACATGATGTGTGATGGGTGCTGGTACTTGGCCCTTCTATTTGCCCCTATCCCTCATCAAACCTCAAGAACTCACACCCTCTTAAAGAGCATTTGATATTTTACAGGTTTGCTGCCAGTAGCCATTAAAGTGTCTTAAATGGGGACACTTTTTTTAAATGGTCACAAAATCTTGTACACTTCGAGTTTTTAGCTTAATTGTTTTGTGCATGCCAACATAAATATAAGGATCACGTCTACCATGTTTGGGCCAAAAATCCTTTCGAAAAAATTTTAAAAAATCTTGAACCGTAAAAAGTTTCAAAAATCATGAAAAATAGAAAGCGGGTCATCTTGCCATGAAACTTCACGTGAAGTCTTAAGCGACCATTGTATGAATTTACAAGCCATAAAAATACCATTGGCAAGCAGAAATATGAAAATGTGCCTAAACCCACCTACCACCCTAACGATCCACGGCTTACGCATTCAGTCTCTCTGGCCGGAGTAGTGCCCGCCCGCCCGCCTGCTTGTGTCGTCGGTTGGCTTAGGCATATGGAGTTCATTCCCAATCTAACATTGGACCGAACTGAGGGTTACGGCAGTAAGATCGACAGCACATAGAGGGGGACCCGATCGATCCTCGATTTACGCACCCCGCCCTCTGGCTAGCTGAGAGCCCGCACGCTCGTTTCGTGGGTTGACATAGGCATACGGAGTTCATTCCCAGTCTAAGCATACGGAGTTCAATCCCAATCTAAGATCGGATCAGACCGAGGGTTACGGTAGCACATGCTGGGCTTGGGCATGTGCTGGTGCCAGATTTTTCTTTGCCGGAGCACCATCGTCGGAGCATCACCGGAGAACCTGACCGACGGCATTTGGGTTCCGACAACCGGGGGGCCGGGGGGTGTGCGCACATGATGTGCAGTGGGTGTTGGTACTTGGCCCTTATATTGGGCCCCTACCCCTCATCAAACCTTGAGAACTCACCCCCATTAAAGAGCATTTGAGATTTTACAGGTTTGCTGCTAGTAGCCATTAAAGTGTCTAAATGGGAACACTTTTTTCAAATGGTCACAAAATCTTGTACACTCCGAGTTTTCAGCTGAAGGTTTGGCATGCAAAAATATGAAGATGTGCCTAAACCAACCTACCAGCCTATTGATCCACGGCTTGCGCATCCCATCTCTCAGGCCGACGTAGTGCCCGTCCGCCTGTTCGTTTCATCGGTTGGCTTAGGCATACGGAGTTCATTCCCAGTCTAAGATCAGACCAGACTGAGGGTTGATGTAGCAGGATCAACAGCACTTAGAGGGGGACCCGGCCGATCCCCGTCTTGTGCATCCTGCCCCTCTGGCCAGCTGAGCGCCCGCACGCTCGTTTCGTGGGTTGACTTAGTCATACGGAGTTTATTCCCTGTCTAAGCATACGGAGTTCATTCCCAATCTAAGTTCAGACCAGACTGAGGGTTGCGGCAGCACATGCTAGGCTCGGGCTGGTGCTGGTGCCGCATTTTTCTTCGTCGGGGTACTATCGCCGGAGCATCATCGGAGAACCTGACCAGCGGTATTAGGGTTCCAACAATCGGGGGGGGTGTGCGCACATGTTGTGCGATGGGTGCTGGTACTTGGCCCTTATATTAGCCCCCTATCCCTCATCAAACCTTGAGAACTCACACCCCTTTAAAGAGCATTTGAGATTTTACAGGTTTGTTCCCAGTAGCCATTAAAGTGTCTGAAATGGGGACACTTTTTTCAAATGGTTACAAAATCTTGTACACTTGGAGTTTTTAGCTGAATTTTTTTGTGCATGCCAAAAAAAATAAAAGGATCACGTCTACCAAGTTTGGGGCCAAAACTCCTTTCAAAAAAATTTTGAAAAATCCCGAACCGTAAAAAGTTTCAAAAATTGTGAAAAATAGAAAACGAGTCACCTTGCCATGAAACTTCACATGAAGCCTTAGGGGACCATTGTATGAATTTACAAGCCATAAAAATGGCATTGGCATGTATAAATATGAAGATGTGCCTAAACCACCTACCACCCTATCGATCCACGGCTTGCGCATCCCGTCTCTCAGGCTGGTGTAGTGCCCGCCCGCTCTCTCATTTTGTCAGTTGGCTTAGGCACACGGAGTTCATTCCCAGTCTAAGATCGAATCGGACTGAGGGTTGCGACAGCAGGATCAGTAGCACGCAGAGGGGGACCGATCGATCCTCAGCTTACGCATCCCACCTCTCTGGCAGGTTGAGCGCCCGCACGCTCATTTCGTGGGTTGACTTAGGCATACGGAGTTCATTCCCAGTCTAAGATCGGATCGAATCAAGGGTTTCGACAGCACATGCTAGGTTCGGGCATGTGCTGGTGCCACATTTTTCTTCACTGGGGCACCATCGTCGTAGCATCATCGTAGAACCTGACCGACGGCATTGGGGTTTCGGTGATCGGGGGGGCCGAGGGGTGTACGCACATGATGTACGATGGGTGCTGGTACTTGGCCCTTATGTTGGCGACCTATCCCTTATCAAGCCTCGGGAACTCACACCCCCTTAAAGAGCATTTTTTGATTTTACAGGTTTGCTGCCAGTAGCCATTAAAATGTAAAAAATGGGAACACTTTTTTGAAATGGTCACAAAATCTTGTACACTTCGAGTTTTTAGCTGAATGTTTTTGTGCATGCCAACAAAAATACAAGGATCACGTCTACCAAGTTTGGGGCCAAAACTCCTTTCGAAAAACTTTTAAAAAATCTCGAACCGTAAAAAGTTTCAAAAATTATGAAAAATAGAAAACGAGTGGCCTTGCCATGAAACTTCACGTAAAGGCTTAGGGGACCATTGTATGAATTTACAAGCCATAAGAATGCATTGGCATGCAGAAATATGAAGATGTGCCAAAACCCACCTACCACCCTATCGCTCCACGGCTTGCGCATCCCGTCTCTCAAGCCGGTGTAGTGCCCGCTCGCCCGCCCACCCGCCCGCTCGTATCTTCGGTTGGCTTAGGCACACGGAGTTCATTCCCAGTCTGAGATTGGACCAGACCGAGGGTTGCGGTAGCAAGATCAGCAGCACATAGAAGGGGACCCGACCGATCCTCGGGTTACGCATCCCGCCCTTCTGGTCGGCTGAGCACCCGTACGCTCGTTTCGTGGGTTGACTTAGGCATACGGAGTTCATTCCCAGTCTAAGCATACGGAGTTTATTCCCAGTCTAAGATCGGACCGGATCGAGGGTTACGACAGCACATGCTGGGTTCAGGCATGTGCTGGTGCCGCATTTTTCTTCGTTGGGGCACCATCGCCGGAGCATCGCCTGAGAATCTGACCAGCGGCATTGGGGTTCCTGCGATCGGGGGGGTCGGGGGGGAAGGGTCTGCGCACAGGATGTGCAATGGGTGCTGGTACTTGGCCCTTATATTGGCCCCCTATCCCTCAGGAAACCTCGAGAACTGACACCCCCTTAAAGAGCATTTGAGATTTTACAGGTTTGCTGCCAGTAGCCATTAAAGTATCTGAAATGGGGACACTTTTTTCAAATGGTCACAAAATCTTGTACACTTTGAGTTTTTAGCTGAAAGTTTTTGCGCATGCCAAAAAAAATACAAGGATCACGTCTACCCAGTTTGGGGCCAAAACTCCTTCCGAAGAAATTTTAAAAAATCCTGAACCGTAAAAAGTTTCAAAAATTATAAAAAATATAAAATGAGTCGCCTTGCCATGAAACTTCATGTGAAGGCTTAGGGGACCATTGTATGAATTTACAAGCCATAAAAATGGCATTGGCACACAGAAATATGAAGATGTGCCTAAACCCACCTACCACCCTATCGATCCATGGCTTACGCATCCCGTCTCTCAGGTCGACGTAGTGCCCGCTCACCCGCTCGCCTACCCGCTCGTTTCTTCGGTTGGCTTAGGCACACGGAGTTCATTCCCAGTCTAAGATCGGACCAGACCAAGGGTTGCGACTGCAAGATCAGCAACACGTAGAGAGGGACCCGACCGATCCCCGGGTTGCACATCCCGCCCCTCCGGCCGGTTGAACGCCCGCATGCTCGTTTCATGGGTTGACTTAGGCATACGGAGTTCATTCCCAGTCTAAGATCAGACCGGAATGAGGGTTCCAACAGCACATGCTGGGCTCGGGCATGTGTTGGTGCCGTATTTTTCTTCATCGGGGCGCCATCGCCGGAGCATCGCTTGAGAATCTGACCAGCGGCATTGGGGTTCCTACGATTGGAGGGGCCGGGGGGGGAGGGGTCTGTGCACAGGATGTGCGATGGGTGCTGGTATTTGGCCCTTATATTGGCCCCCTATCCCTCATGAAACCTCGAGAACTCACACCCCCTTAAAAAGCATTTGAGAGTTTACAAGTTTGCTGCCAGTAGCCATTATAGTGTCTAAAATGGGGACACTTTTTTCAGATGGTCACAAAATCTTATAGACTTTAAGTTTTTAGCTGAATGTTTTTGTGCATGCCAACAAAAATACAAGGATCATGTCTACCAAGTTTGGGACCAAAACTCCTTCCGAAGAAATTTTAAAAAATCTTGAACCGCAAAAAGTTTTGAAAATCGTGAAAAATAGAAAACGAGTCGTCTTGCCATGAAACTTCACGCGAAGGCTTAAGGGACCATTGTATGAATTTACAAGCCATAAAAATGGCATTGGGCACAAATATGAAGATGTGCCTAAACCCACCTACCACCCTATCGATCCACGGCTTACGTATCCCGTCTCTCTGGCCGGCGTAGTGCCCGTCTGCATGCCCGCTCGCCCACCTGCTTGTTTGGTCAGTTGGCTTAGGCATACAGAGTTCATTTCCAGTCTAAGATCAGACCAGATCAAGGGTTGTGGCAGCAAAATCGACAGCATGCGGAGGGCGCCCCGGCCAATCCCCGACTTCCACATCCCGCCCCTCTAGCCGGCTGAGTGCCCGCACGCTCGTTTCATGGGTTGACTTAGGCATACAGAGTTCATTCCCAGTCTAAGCATATGGAGTTCATTCCCAGTCTAAGATTGGACCAAACCGAGGGTTACGGTAGCACATGCTGGGCTCAGGCATGTGCTGGTGCCGTATTTTTCTTCATCGGGGCACCATCGTCGGAGCATCGCCAGAGAACTTGACCGATGGCATCGGGGTTCCGACGATTGGGGGGTGTGCGCACATGATGTGTGATGGGTGCTGGTACTTGAACCCTATATTGGCCCCCTATCCCTCAACAAACCTCGAGAACTCACACCCCCTTAAAGAGCATTTGAGATTTTACAGGTTTTCTGCCCGTAGCCATTAAAGTGTCTGAAATGGGGACACATTTTTTTAAATGGACACAAAATCCTGTACACTTCGAGTTTTTAGCTGAATTATTTTGTGCATGCCAACAAAAATACAAGGATCACATCTACCAAGTTTGGGCCCAAAAATCCTTTCGAAGAAATTTTAAAAAATCTCAAACCGTAAAAAGTTTCAAAAATCGTGAAAAATAGAAAATGAGTCGTCTTGCCATTAAACTTCACGTGAAGGCTTAAAGGACCATTGTATGATTTTACAAGCCATAAAAATGGCATTGGCATGTAGAAATTTGAAGATGTGCCTAAACCCACCTACCACCCTATCGATCCATGGCTTGCGCATCGCGTCTCCCTGGCCGGCGTAGTGCCCGCGCCCCTACCCGCTCATTTTATCGGTTGGCTTAGGCATACGGAGTTCATTCCCACTTTAAGATCAGACCAGATCGAGGGTCATGATAGCAAGATCGGTGGCACGTAGAGGGGGACCCAGCAGATTCCCAGCTTGTACATCCCGCCCCTCTGGCCGGCTTAGTGCCCGCACGCTCATTTCGTGTGTTGACTTTGGCATACAGAGTTCATTCCCAGTCTAAGCATATAGAGTTCATTCCCAGTCTAAGATCCGACCAGACCGAGGGTTGCGGCAGCACATGCTGGGCTCGGGCATGTGCTGGTGCCGTATTGTTCTTCGTTGGGGCACCATCGTCGGAGAACCTGACCGACGGCATTGGGGCTCCGACAATCGGAGTGGCCGAGGGGGGTGTATGCACATGATGTGTGACGGGTGCTGGTACTTGGCCCTTATATTGGCCCCATATCCCTCATCAAGCCTCGAGAACTCACACCCCCTTAAAGAGCATTTGAGATTTTACAGGTTTGCTTTCAGTAGCAATTAAAGTGTCTGAAATGGGGACACTTTTTTCAAATGGTCACAAAATCTTGTACACTTCGAGTTTTTAGCTGAATTTTTTTGTGCATGCCAAAAAAAATACAAGGATCATGTCTACCAAGTTTGGGGCCAAAAATCCTTCTGAAAAAATTTTAAAAAATCCCGAGCCGTAAAAAGTTTCAAAAATCATGAAAAATAGAAAACGAGTCGTCTTGCTAAGAAACTTCACGTGAAGGCTTAAGGGACCATTGTATGAATTTACAAGCCATAAAAATGGCATTGGCTTGTAGAAATATGAAGATGTGCCTAAACCCACCTACCACCCTATCGATCCACGGCTTGTGCATCCCGTCTCTCTGGCCAGCATAGTGCCCGCTAGCCCACTCGTTTCGTCAGTAAGATCGGTAGCACGGAGAGGGGGACCCAGTCGATCCTCGGCTTGCGCATCCTACCCCTCTGGCCGGCTAAGCGCCCGTACGCTCATTTTGTGGGTTAACTTAGGCATACGGAGTTCATTCCCAGTCTAAGATCGGACCGGACTGAGGGTTGCGACAGCACATGCTGGGCTCAGGCATGTGCTGGTGCCGCATTTTTCTTCGCCGGGGCACCATCGTCGGAGCATCACCGAAGAACCTAACCGGCGGCATTGGGGTTCTGGCGATCGGGGGGGCCGGGGGGGTGTGCGCACATGATGTGCGATGGGTGCTGGTACTTGGCCCTTATATTGCCCCCTATCCCTCCTCAAACCTCGAGAACTCACATCCCCTTAAAGAGCATTTGAGATTTTACAGGTTTGCTGCCAGTAGCCATTAAAGTGTCTGAAATGGGGATACTTTTTTCAAATGGTCACAAAATCTTGTACACTTCGAGTTCTTACCTAAACTTTTTTATGCATGCCAAGAAAAATACAAGGATCACCTCTACCAAGTATAGGACCAAAACTTCCTCCGAAAAAATTTTAAAAAATCCCGAACCGCAAAAAGTTTCAAAAATCATGAAAAATAGAAAGTGAGTCGTCTTGCCATGAAACTTCAAGCGAAGGCTTAAGGGACCATTGTATGAATTTACAAGCCATAAAAATGGCATTAGCATGTAGAAATATGAAGATGTGCCTAAACCCACCTACCACCCTATCGATCCACGGCATGCGCATCCCGTCTCTCTGGCCAGCGTAGTGCCCGCCCGCCCGCTCGCCCGCTCGTTTCGTCAATTGGCTTAGGCATACGGAGTTCATTCCCAGTCTAAGATCAGACCGAACTGAGGGTTGCAGTAGTAGGATCGGCAGCACACAGAGGGGGACCCGGCCGATCCTCGGCTTATGCATCCCACCCCTATGGCCGACTGAGCGCCCGCACGCTCATTTCGTGGGTTGACTTAGGCATACGGAGTTCATTCCCAGTTTAAGATCAGACCAGACCGATAGTTGCAATAGCACATGCTGGGCTCGACCATCTGCTGGTGCCGTATTTTTCTTCCCGGGGCACCATCACCGGAGCATCGCTAGAGAATCTGACCGACAGTATTGGGGTTCAGGTGATCGGGGGGACCGGGGGGTGTGTGCGTACATGATGTGCGTTGGGTCCTGGTACTTGGCCCTTATATTGGCCCCCTATCCCTCATCAAACCTCGAGAACTCACACCCCCTTAAAGAGCATTTAAAATTTTACAGGTTTGCTGCCAGTAGCAATTAAAGTGTCTGAAATGGGGACACTTTTTTCAAATGGTCACAAAATCTTGTACACTTCTAGTTTTTAGCTGAATTTTTTTTGTGCATGCCAACAAGAATACAAGGATCACGTCTACCAAGTTTGGGCCCAAAACTCCATCGAAAAAAATTTTAAAAAATCTCGAACCGTAAAGTGAGTCGTCTTGCCATGAAACTTCATGTGAAGGCTTAAGGGACCATTGTATGAATTTACAAGCCGTAAAAATGGCATTGGCATGCAGAAATATGAAGATTTGCCTAAACCCACCTACCACCCTATCGATCCACAGCTTGCGCATCCCATCTCTCTAACCGGCGTAGTGCCCACCCGCCCGCCCGCCCACTCGTTTCGTTGGTTGGCTTAGGCATACGGAGTTCATTCCTAGTCTATGATCACACCGGACCGAGGGTTGCGGCAGTAGGATTGGTAGCACGCAGAGGCGGAACCTGACCGACGGCATTGTGGTTCCGGCGCTCAAGGGGGCCGGGGGGGCTGTGCGCACATGATGTGTGATGGGTGCTAGTACTTGGCCCTTATATTGGCCCCCTATCCCTCATCAAACCTCAAGAACTCACACCCCCTTAAAGAGCATTTGAGATTTTATGGGTTTACTGCCAGTAGCAATTAAAGTGTCTGAAATGGGGACACTTTTTTCAAATGGTCACAAAATCTTGTACACTTCGATTTTTTGGCTGAATTTTTTTGTGCATGCCAAAAAAAATACAAGGATCCCGTCTACCAAGTTTGGGGCCAAAACTTCTTCCGAAAAAATTTTGAAAATTCTGGAACCGCAAAAATTTTTGAAAATCGTGAAAAATAGAAAATAAGTCGTCTTGCCATGACACTTCACGTGAAGGTTTAAGGGACCATTGTATGAATTTACAAGCCATAAAAATGTCTTTGGCATGCAGAAATATGAAGATGTGCCTAAACCCACCTACCACCATATTGATCCACAGCTTGTGCATCCCGTCTCTCTAGCCGACGTAGTGCTCGGCCGTCCACCCGCCCACTCGTTTCGTCGCTTGGCTTAGGCATATGGAGTTCATTCCCAGTCTAAGATCAGACCGGATCAAGGGTTGCGGCAGCAGGATCGACAGCACGCAGAGGGGGACCCGACCGATCCCCGGCTTGCGCATCCCGCCCCTCTGGCTGGCTGAGCGCCAGCACGCTCGTTTCGTGGGTTGACTTAGGCATACGAAATTCTTTCCCAGTCTAAGATCGGACTGGAACGAGGGTTACGGTAGCACATGCTGGGCTCGGGCATGTGCTGGTGCTGTATTTTTCTTTGCCGAGGCACCATCGCCGGAGCATCGCGGGATAACCTGACCAACGGCATTGGGGTTCCGGCGCTCGAGGGGGCCGGGGGGCTGTGCGCACATGATGTGTGATGGGTGCTGGTACTTGGCCCTTACATTGGCCCCCTATTCCTCATCAAACCTCAAGAACTCACACCCACTTAAAGAGCATTTGAGATTTTACGGGTTTGCTGCCAGTAGCAATTAAAGTGTCTGAAACGGGGACACTTTTTTCAAATGGTCACAAAATCTTGTACACTTCGAGTTCTTACCTGAATTTTTTTATGCATTACAAGAAAAATACAAGGATCACCTCTAACAAGTCTAGGGCCAAAACTCCATCCGAAAAAATTTTAAAAAATCTCGAACCGCAAAAAGTTTCAAAAATCATGAAAAATAGAAAATGAGTCGTCTTGCCATGAAACTTCACGTGAAGGCTTAAGGGACCATTGTATGAATTTACAAGCCATAAAAAAGGCATTGGCATGTAGAAATATGAAGATGTGCCTAAACCCACCTACCACCCTATCGATCCACGGCTTGCGCATCCCGTCTTCTTGCCCAGCGCAGTGCCCGCCCGCCCGCCCGCCCGCTCATTTCATCGATTGGCTTAGGCATACGGAGTTCATTCCCAGTCTAAGATCAGACCGAACTGAGGGTTACAGTAGCAAGATCGGCAGCACGCAGAGGGGGACCCGACCGATCCTCGGCTTACGCATCCCACCCCTATGGCCGGCTGAACGCCCGCACGCTCCTTTCGTGGGTTGACTTAGGCATACGGAGTTCATTCCCAGTTTAAGATCAGACCAGACCGATGTTGCAACAGCACATGCTGGGCTCGACCATCTGCTGGTGCCGTATTTTTCTTCCCGGGGCACCATCACCGGAGCATCGCTGGAGAACCTGACCGGCGGCATTGGGGTTCAGGCGATTGGGGGGACCGGGGGGTGTGTGCGCACATGATGTGCGATGGGTCCTAGTACTTGGCCCTTATATTGGCCCCCTATCCCTCATCAAACCTCGAGAACTCACACCCCCTTAAAGAGCATTTGAGATTTTACAGGTTTGCTGCCAGTAGCAATTAAAGTGTCTGAAATGGGGACACTTTTTTCAAATGGTCACAAAATATTGTACTCTTCGAGTTTTTAGCTGAATTTTTTGTACATGCCAACAAAAATACAAGGATCACGTCTACCAAGTTTGGGCCCAAAACTCCTTCGAAAAAAATTTAAAAAAATCCCAAACCATAAAAAGTTTCAAAAATCGTGAAAAATAAAAAACGAGTCGTCTTGCCATGAAACTTCACGTGAAGGCTTAAAGGACCATTGT
Organism: Durio zibethinus; assembly: GCF_047325235.1. NCBI lineage: Eukaryota > Viridiplantae > Streptophyta > Magnoliopsida > Malvales > Malvaceae > Durio > Durio zibethinus. The sequence continues at coordinate 14,400,867 of NC_143162.1, read as the reverse complement.
ATGAATTTACAAGCCATAAAAAAGGCATTGGCATGCAGAAATATGAAGATGTGCCTAAACCCACCTACCACCCTATCGATCCACGGCTTGTTCATCCCATCTCTCTAGTCGGCGTAGTGCCAACCCGCCCGCCCGCCTGCCCGCTCGTTTCGTCAGTTGGCTTAGGCATACGAAGTTCATTCCTAGTCTATGATCACACCAGACCGAGGGTTGCAACAGTAGGATCGGTAGCACGCAGACGCAGACCCGGCCGATCCCTGACTTGCGCATCCCGCCCCTCTGGCCGGCTGAGCGCCCGCACGCTCGTTTCGTGGGTTGACTTAGGCATACGGAATTCATTCCAGTCTAAGATCGGACCGGATCGAGGGTTATGGTAGCACATGCTGGGCTCGAGCATGTGCTGGTGCCATATTTTTCTTTGCCGAGGCACCATCGCTGGAGGATCGTCGGAGCATTGTCGGAGAACCTGACCGACGGCATTGTGGTTCCGGCGCTCGAGGGGGCCGGGGGGGCTGTACGCACATGATGTGTGATGGGTGCTGGTACTTGGCCCTTATATTGGCCCCCTATCCCTCATCAAACCTCAAGAATTCACACCCCCTTAAAGAGCATTTGAGATTTTACGGGTTTGCTGCCAGTAGCCATTAAAATGTCTGAAATGGGGACACTTTTTTCAAATGGTCATAAAATCTTGTACACTTCGATTTTTTAGCTGAATTTTTTTGTGCATGCCAAAAAAAATACAAGGATCCCGTCTACCAAATTTGGGGCAAAAAATCCTTCCGAAAAAATTTTAAAAAATCCCGAATCACAAAAATTTTTGGAAATCGTGAAAAATAGAAAACAAGTCATCTTGCCATGACACTTCACGTGAAGGCTTAAGGGACCATTGTATGAATTTACAAGCCATAAAAATGGCTTTGGCATGCAGAAATATGAAGATGTGCCTAAACCCACCTACCACCATATCGATCCACGGCTTGTGCATCCCGGCTCTCTGGCCGACGTAGTGCCTGGCCGTCCGCCCGCCCGCTCGTTTCGTCGCTTGGCTTAGGCATATGGAGTTCATTCCCAGTCTAAGATTAGACCGGATCAAGGGTTACGGTAGCACGCAGAGGGGGACCCGACCGATCCCCAGTTTACGCATCCTGCCCCTCTGGCCGACTGAGCGCCTGCACGCTCGTTTCATGGGTTGACTTAGGCATACGAAATTCATTCCTAGTCTAAGATCAGACCGGACCGAGGGTTACGGTAGCACATGCTGGGCTTGGGCATGTGCTGGTGCCGTATTTTTCTTTGCCGAGGCACCATCGTCGGAGCATCGCCGGAGAACCTGACCGGCGGCATTGGGGTTCCGGCGCTCGAGGGGGCCGGGGGGGCTGTGCGCACATGATGTGTGATGGGTGCTGGTACTTGGCCCTTACATTGGCCCCCTATTCCTCATCAAACCTCCAGAACTCTCACCCCCTTAAAGAGCATTTGAGATTTTACGGGTTTGCTGCCAGTAGCCATTAAAGTGTCTGAAATGGGGACACTTTTTTCAAATGGTCACAAAATCTTGTACACTTCGATTTTTTAGCTGAATGTTTTTGTGCATGACAAAAAAAATACAAGGATCCCATCTACCAAGTTTGGGGCCAAAACTCCTTCCAAAAAAATTTTAAAAAATCCCGAACCGTAAAAATTTTTTAAAATCGTGGAAAATAGAAAACAAGTCGTCTTGCCATGACACTTCACGTGAAGGCTTAAGGGACCACTGTATGAATTTACAGGCCATAAAAATGGCATTGGCATGCAGAAATATGAAGATGTGCCTAAACCCACCTACCACCATATCGATCCACGGCTTGTGCATCCCGTCTCTCTGGTCGACGTAGTGCCCGGCCGCCCACCCGCCCGCTTGTTTCATCGCTTGGCTTAGGCATATGGAGTTCATTCCCAGTCTAAGATCAGACCAAACCGAGGGTTGCGGTAGCAGGATCAGCAGCACGCAGAAGGGGACCCGACCGATCCCCGGCTTGCGCATCCCGCCCCTCTGGCCGGCTGAGCGCCTGCACGCTCATTTCGTGGGTTGACTTAGGCATACAGAGTTCATTCCTAGTCTAAGCATATGGAGTTCATTCCCAGTCTAAGATTGGACCGAACCGAGGGTTGCGGTAGCACATGCTGGGCTCGGGCAAGTGCTGGTGCCGTATTTTTCTTCGTCGGGGCACCATCGTCGGAGCATCGCCGTAGAACCTGACAGGCGGCATTGGGGTTCCGATGATCGGGGGCGCCGAGAGGGGGTGTGCGCACATGATGTGCGAAGGGTGCTGGTACTTGGCCATTATATTGGCCCCCTATCCCTCATCAAACCTCGAAAACTCACACTCCCTTAAAGAGCATTTGAGATTTTACTGGTTTGCTTCCAGTAGCCATTAAAGTTTCTAAAATGGGGACACGTTTTTCAAATGGTCACAAAATCTTGTACACTCTGAGTTTTTAGCTGAATTTTTTTGTCCATTCCAACAAAAATACAAGGATCACGTCTACCAAGTTTGGGAACAAAACTACTTTCGAAAAAATTTTAAAAAATCCTGAACCGCAAAAAGGTTCAAAAATTGTGAAAAATAGAAAACGAGTCGTCTTGCCATGAAACATCACGTGAAGGCTTAAGGGACCGTTGTATGAATTTACAAGCCATAAAAATGGGATTGGTATGCAGAAATATGAAGATGTGCCTAAACCCACCTACCACCCTTTCGATCCATGGCTTGTGCATCCCGTCCCTCTGGCCGGCGTAGTGCCCGCCCATCCGCCTGCTCGTTTGGTCAGTTGGCTTAGGCATACAAAGTTAATTGCCAGTCTAAGATCAGACTAGACCGAGGGTTGCAGCAACAAGATTGGCAGCATGCAGAGGGGGACCCGGGCGATCCTCGGCTTGCGCATCCCACCCCTCTGGCCGGTTGAGCACCCGCACGCTCGTTTCATGGGTTGACTTAAGCATATGGAGTTCATTCCTAGTCTAAGCATACGGAGTTCATTCCCAATCTAAGATCGGATCAGATTGAGGGTTGCGACAGCACATGTTGGGCTCGGGCATGTGCTGGTGCCACATTTTTCTTCGTCGGGGCACCATCGTCGGAGCATCGCCGGAGAACCTGACCGGTGGCATTGGCGTTCCAGTGATCGGGGGGGTGTGCGCACATGATGTGCGATGGGTGCTGGTACAAGGCCCTTATATTGGCCACGTCTCCCTCATCAAACTTTGAGAACTCACACCCCCTTAAAGAGAATTTAAGATTTTACAGGTTTGCTACCAGTAGCCATTAAAGTGTTTGAAATGGGGACACTTTTTTCAAATGGTCACAAAATCTTGTACACTTTGAGTTTTTAGCTGAATTTTTTTGTGCATGCCAACAAAAATACAAGGATCCCGTTTACCAAGTTTGGGGCCAAAACTCTTTTCGAAAAAATTTAAAAAAATTTTGAACCGCAAAAAGTTTCAAAAATTATGAAAAATAGAAAATGAGTCGTCTTGCCATGAAACTTCACGTCAAAAATGCAGCACACTCGTTTCGTGGGTTGACTTAGGCATACGGAGCATCGCCGGAGAACCTGACCGACGGTATTGGGGTTTCGATGATCGGGGGGGCCGGGGGGGTGTGCACACATGATGTGCGATGGGTGCTGGTACTTGGCCCTTATATTGGCCCCCTATCCCTCATCAAACCTCGAGAACTCACACCCCCTTAAAGAGCATTTGAAATTTTACAGGTTTGTTGCTAGTAGCCATTAAAGTGTCTGAAATAGGGAGACTTTTTTCAAATGGTCACAAAATCTTGTACACTTCGAGTTTTTAGCTAAATTTTTTTGTGCATGCCAAAAAAAATACAAGGATCACGTCTACCATGTTTGGGGCCAAAACTCCTTCCAAAAAAATTTTAAAAAATCTTGAACCGTAAAAAGTCTCAAAAATCATGAAAAATAAAAAATGAGTCGTCTTGCCATGAAACTTCACGTGCAGGCTTAAGGGACCATTGTATGAATTTAGAAGCCATAAAAATGGCATTGGCACGCAGAAATATGAAGATGTGCCTAAACCCACCTACCACCCTATCGATCCACGGCTTGCGCATCCCGTCTCTCTGGCCGGCATAGTGCCTGCCTGCCCGCCCGCTTGTCCGCTCGTGTCGTCGGTTGGCTTAGGCATTCATAGTTCATTCCCAATCTAAGATTGGACTGGACCGAGGGTTACAGCAGCAGGATCGGCAGCACACAAAGGGGGACCCAACCGATTCCCGGCTTGCGCATCTCGCCCCTCTAGCTGGCTGAGCGCCAGCACGCTCGTTTCATGGTTTGACTTAGGCATACGGAGTTCATTCCTAATCTAATCGTACGGAGTTCATTCCCAGTCTAAGATCAGACTGGACTGAGGGTTGTGATGGCACATGCTGGGCTTGGGCATGTGCTGGTGCTGCATTTTTCTTCGTCGGGGCACCATCATCGGAGCATCACCGGAGAACTTGACCAGTGGCATTGAGGTTTCGGCGATTAGGGGGGCCAGGGGGTGTGCGCACATGATGTGCGATGGGTGCTGGTACTTGGCCCTTATATTGGCCCCCTATCCCTCACCAAACCTTGAGAACTCAGACCCCCTTAAAGAGCATTTGAGATTTTACAGGTTTGCTGCCAGTAGCCATTAAAGTGCCTGAAATGGGGAAACTTTTTTCAAATGGTCACAAAATCTTGTACACTTTGAGTTTTTAGCTGAATTTTTTTATGCATGCCAAAAAAAATACAAGGATCACGTCTACAATGTTTGGGGCCAAAACTCCTTTCGAAAAAATTTTAAAAAATTTTGAACCGTAAAAAGTTTCAAAAATCATGAAAAATAAAAAATGAGTCGTCTTGCCATGAAACTTCACGTGAAGGCTTAAGGGACCATTGTATGAATTTACAAGCCATAAAAATGGCATTGGCATGTAGAAATATGAAGATGTACCTAAACCCACCTACCACCCTATCGATCCACGTTGTCACGGACTAAGCTTTCTCTCAATAAGCAATAGACTGTGCGGCACTTGAATGGGTGCTCCCAACCAAGTTAGCCTTCAATAGATCAATAGCTGAACAAATAACCATAAGCTATGGTTAGTCACAAGCATTCACAATAAGGCACAACATATCAAGATCAATCTCAAGCACACATACAAGAAGGCATATTCGCATCAAAAAAAAGAAAAACACATCGAGGCAACAATCGGGACATTCAATCGGGATGAGTTTTATTATAAACGGGACTCATACATTGGGACCTCCCACCGTCACCAGGGCCAGGGGGCAGCCCTTGGTTGGTGGCCTAAGCTCGCATAGCAATCGGTGAGACAGCCCAACACTATGCTGTCGGCTCACCCCCTAAAGAGCCTTAGAGATTTTAGAACTATGCTACCAGTAACCATTACAATGTTTGAAATGGGGACACGTTTCCTAGCACAAGGGATCTACCCGGCCATGGCCCTATACATGGGTGGCTCATGGCAACCTAAGTGCCGGTCATGGCCCTATACAAGGTTGGCTCATGACATCTTCCCCCCACCTATTCTATCGACGTCCTCGTCGACTTGCTGGCTTGAAATTCTTCAATCTTCCTTTGAAATCTCTGGAGGTTGTGTTCTCTCTCCCAGTTGGTTTTTTCTGGTCCTAATCCCTCCCACTTCACTAAGTACTCTCGAACTAGTCTTCAAGATATCTTGGTTTCCCTGTCAGCCAAGATATCTTCAACTCGATGCTCTGAGGGTGGCTTCATGGTGATGGCGGCTCTGGTTAGCTCCTTTCAGCTCTCATCTGTAGGATCTACATGGAAAGGTTTCAGGTTGCTCACATGAAATACTGGGTGCACCTTCATCCACTTTGGTGGGTCAATTTTGTAAAAAGCATTCCTCACCTTGGAAAGGACCCTTACTGGACCTTCATATTTGTACACCAGTCTACGATCTCTCTTTCTCAGGAACCTGGTTTGTTCAGGAACTAGTCGAACAAGAACCAAATCACCAGCTTGAAATTATTGAGCTCTACGACCCTTGTCTACCCATTTCTTCATCCGCTTTGATGCTTTCTCCAGGTAGGCTTGCGTAATCTCTATGTTTTGTTTCCACTCTTTGCTGAGATTGAAGGCTCTTGGATTCTTTCCTCTATATTGTTCTAAGGAAGTGTGGGGTAGCCTTGGTAATTATCTATGACCACCTCAAATGGGCTCTTGTTGGTAAAAGAGCTTTTATTGGAATTAAAGCAGAGTTGAGCCACATCCAATAATGAAGGCCAGTCTTTCTAATTAGCTTGAACAAAATGCCTCAAGTATTCCTCTAATAATTCGTTGAACCGTTCTATTTGACCATCAGTTTGGGGGTGATAGCTTGAGGAGATGTTGAGTTAGGACCCCAATATCTTGAAAAGTTCTCTCCAGAAAGACCCCGTGAATCTCAGATCTCGATCACTGATAATGTTTTGAGGGAGGCCCCAGTATTTGACCACATGTTTGAATAATAGTTGAGCTGTGTCTTTCGCTATGCAATACTTGGGAGCGGGAATGAATGTGGCATGCTTAGAGAACCGATCAATTACCACCAAAATCGCTCCAAGGTCACCAACCTTAGGTAGGCTTGAAATGAAATCGAGAGAGATGCTTTCCCAAGGTCTGGTGGGTACTGGTAGTGGTTCAAGCATGCCTGCAGGTTTCCTCCTTTCAACCTTGTCTTGTTGGCAAATGAGGCAAGCCTTCGTATAGTCCATCACATCTTGTCGCATGTGAGGCCAATAGTATCCCTATTTCAATAACGCCAAAGTACGTTGCCAACCCGGGTGTCCCGCTTATGGTGTGTCATAACATTCCCTCATTAGCATCTGTTTCAGACCTTCTGTTCTTGGCACAAATACTCGAGGTCCCTTGGTCCATAGGACCCCGTTTTCTTGCCAGAAGTACTTGGACTTCCCTTCTTCCACTAGCTTCAGGATGGCACAAGCTTGTGGGTCCTTCCCTAGGTGATTTCCAATCAACTTGTGAATGTCTGTAGTGGCTCTACTAGCTGCCATTGGGGAAATTCTTCTAAGGGCCGCTAGATCTGCTCACCTACTCAATGCATCGGCCACTTGATTGGTCTTTCCAGTGGTGTGCTCAAAACAAAAGTTGAATTTTGCTAAAAATTCCTGCCACCTAGCTTGTTTTTTCGTAAGCCTTGGTTGGGTGAGAAAATGGCTAATGGTTGTATTGTCTATCTTCACGACAAAGTGTGAACCCAACAAGTAATGTCACCAAGCCCTCAAGTAGTGAACCACCATGAGGAGTTCTTTTTCCTGAGCCGCATATTTCCTTTCAGCTTCACTTAGCTTCCTACTTTCAAATGCTACAAGGTGATGTTGTTGCAAAAGCACTCCTCCAATAGCAAAATCGGATGCATCCGTCTAAACTTCGAAGGGCTTTTCAATATCAGGGAGAGCTAAGATGGGATCTTTCATAACAGCATCCTTGAATCCCTCGAAGGCCTTTTGGCACTCGCTCGTCCAACACCATTTACACTCTTTCTTCAATAGCTCTATGAGGGCTGTGGTCTTGTGAAAGTACCCTTCCACAAACCTTTTATAGTAGTTAGCTAGTCCAAAAAATGAGCGGAGCTCACTAACATTCTTTGGTGTTGTCCACTCCTTGATGGCCCTAACCTGTCCTATGTCCATTCGAATGTGGCCACATTCGACAATGCGATCGAGAAAATGGATTCGGGTCTGAGCAAATGCACATTTCTCCGTATAACTGGTGGTCATGTAATCTTTGAAGTACTTGGCACAGGTGCTCTTGACGCTCTTCCAAAGTGGAGCTATATACCACTATATCGTCTAAATAGATGACTACAAATTTGTCTAAGTAGTCATGGAACACTTAATTCATCAATGTACAAAATGTGGCAGGAGCATTGGTCAGTCCAAAAGGCATAACAAGAAATTCAAATGCACCATACCGTGTCACACAAGTGGTCTTTGGCTCATCTCTCTCAGTGATTCAAACCTGATGGTAGCCAGATCTCAGGTCTAATTTGGAGAAGTACTTGGCCCAGCTCAATTGGTCAAACAAGTTTGCTATAAGGGGAATGGGATATTTGTTTCTCACGATGACTTTGTTCAGGGCCCTGTAGTCAACACATAATCGCAAACTTCTATCGTGCTTCTTTTGAAATAGCACTGGCACTCCGAAAGGAGCCTTTGATGGTCTGATGAACCCGACTTGTAGCAGCTCATCTAACTGCTTTCTTAGTTCGGCCAACTCTGGTGGGGCCATGCGGTAGGGTGCTCTAGCAGGGGGTTTCACTCCTGGGAGGAGCTTGATTTCATGGTCCACTGCTCGTCGAGGGGGTAGAACTTTAGGCAACATCTCTGGCATCACCTCTTTGAATTCTTCCAACACTTTTTCCACACCATCAGGTATGGGTTCTACTTTTGACCCTTCTTTGTAAATCGGCACCGCCATAAAAGAAGGGTTCCCCTCTTTTTATCCCTTTCTTAAACTGCAAAGCTGAAATCATTTTCTTCCCACTCTTTAGTAGGATGTTGGCTGGCACCACACATGGGTGTTCTTCTAAGAACAACAAGTAGCTAGCGACGGGGATAGGGATAACCTGAGCCAACATCATGAAGTCCAATCTAAGGACAACATCAAAGTCATCCATGGGGGAAACTATAAAGTCTACCTTCCCTTTCCATGGCCCCAATCAGGTTGTCACACTTTTGGAGCTTCCACTGATTGCAAAGGTTGGCAAATTGACCGCCTTCATTCATCCACAGTGTTTTCTAATCTGAAGACCACACCTTTTTGCTTCTTCTGATGTGATGAAAGTGTCGGTTGCACCCGTATCCACCATGGCCTTGGTGGCTTTCTCATTGATCGTCAAGTTCACATACATCAAGCCTATCTATTCTTTCTTTATAGTGTTCAATTGGGTGTGGAGGGCATTGAGGAACCTTATTGAACCCATCGTGGCTGGTTTCTCTTCAGCTTCTTCAACGCTCTCTGGCACTTTTACGGACTCTTAAGATGAGGTCCTTAAGGCATTAAGGGCTCCCCTGTGCGGGCATTCAGCCACCCAATGCGACCCCTTGCAAAGAAAGCAAGCTAGCGGTTGTCTAGGCTTGAAAATCCCTGCGTTGCTTATCTTGGGCTGGGTGCTATCTCGAGCAAAGGACCTCTTGTCTGATCCCCTATTGAAGCGTCGGTCCAACCTAGTCATCTTTCCCCCACTCCCACAGTTAAAGCTACTGCCAACTGATGGAGGATTTTTCTGTTTTAAAGAGCCATCATTGTAATCGTGAAGACGTTCAGCTGCAGCCATGGCCGTGGCCACATCTTGCACTTTCTGCCTTTATAGTTCTGTCCTTGCCCAAGGCTTGAGGCCCTCAAGAAAATAGAACATCTTGTCCTTTTCAGACATGTCCCGAATATCCAACATCAGGGTGGAAAAGCTCCTCACAAATTCTCACACTGTTCCGGTTTGCACCAACTCTCGAAGTCTCTTTCGAGCCATATACTCCACATTCTCAGGGAAAAACTGGTTTTTCAATTCTCACTTCAGATCCGTCCAAGTCTTAATCGGGCACTCGTCATCGATGAACTTGGAGTGCCACCATAGCTTGGCATCCCCTGTAAGGTACATCGACGCCATTGTCACCTTGTCTTCCTCTGAATTTGTGTGTACAGCTCAGAAGTATTGCTCCATGTCAAACAAGAAATTTTCAAGTTCCTTAGCATCCCTTGCCCCCTTATAGCATCGAGGCTCCGGCACCTTGGGCCTTTGTGCCCTTTTCATCGAGCTTGAACCCAATCTGGCCATAGCCATTTGTAGGATGCTCACCTGTGCTCTGAGCTCCTCAAACTCCTTTTGGAGAATGTTCAAGGCATCTCTAGCCTCTTCACTCACATTGTGGAGAGTATCAGACAACTCCTGCTGGGTTGTCTCGATCTCTCTCACTCGGTCTTTCATCACCATATGAGTTTTCATTGCGGCCACCATGGCCTCAAGTTCCTCAATTCTCTGTCGATGATCCGATCCACCATTTGTGGCCATCTCATCCATTTTTCTAGCACTTCTCAACCGTGCTCTGATACCACATGTCACGGACTAAACTTTCTCTCAACAAGCAATAGACCGTGCGGCACTTGAATGGGTGCCCCCAACCAAGTCAGCCTTCAATAAATCGATATCTGAACAAATAACCATAAGCTATGGTTAGTTACAAGCATTCACAATAAGGCACAACATATCGAGATCAATCTCAAGCACACACACAAGAAGGCATATTCGCATCAAGAAAAAGAAAAACACATCGAGGCAACAATCGAAACATTTAATCGAGATGAGTTTTATTATAAATGGGATTTATACATTGGGACCTCCCACCATCACCAGGGCCAGGGGGCAGCCCTTGATGGGTGGCCTAAGCTCGCATAGCAACCGATGAGACAGCCCAACACTACGCTGCCGGCTCACCCCCTAAAGAGCCTTAGAGATTTTAGAGCTATGCTACCAGTAACCATTACAATGTTCGAAATGGGGACACTTTTCCTAGCACAAGGGATCTACCCAGCCATGGCCCTATACATGGGTGGCTCATGGCAACCTAAGTCCCGATCATGGCCTTATACAAGGTTGGCTCATGACACACGGCTTGCGCATCCCGTATCTCTGGCCGACGTAGTGCCTGCCCGCTCGTTTCGTCGGTTGGCTTAGGCATACAGAGTTTATTCCCAGTCTAAGATCAGACCGGACCGAGGGTTCTGGTAGCAGGATCGACAGCACACAGAAGGGGACCCGACCGATCCCCCGCTTGCGCATCCCGCCCCTTTGCCCGGTTGAACGCCCGCACACTCGTTTCGTGGGTTGACTTAGGCATACGGAGTTCATTCCCAATCTAAGATCAGACCAGATCGAGGGTTACAGCAGCACATGCTGGGCTCGGGCATGTGCCGATGTCACATTTTTCTTCGTCAGGGCACCATCGCCAGAGCATCGCTGGAGAACCTGACAGACGGCATTGGGGTTCCGACGATCGGAGGGGCCGGGGGGTGTGCGCACATGATGTGCAATGGGTGCTGGTACTTGGCCCTTATATTCGCCCCCTATCCCTCATCAAACCTCCAGAACTCACCCTTTAAAGAGCATTTGAGATTTTACAGGTTTGTTGCCAGTAGCCATTAAAGTGTATGAAATGGGGACACTTTTTTCAAATGGTCACAAAATCTTGTACACTTCGAGTTTTAGCTGAATTGTTTTGTGCATTACAACAAAAATACAAGGATCACATCTACCAAGTTTGGGGCCAAAACTCCTTTCGAAAAAATTTTAAAAAATCTTGAACCGTAAAAAGTTTTAAAAATTATGAAAAATAGAAAACGGGCCGTCTTGCCATGAAACTTCACGTGAAGGCTTAAGGGACCATTGTATGAATTTACAAGCCATAAAAGTGGCATTGGCATGTAGAAATATGAAGATGTGCCTAAACCCACCTACCACCCTATAGAACCACGGCTTGCGTATCCCGTCTCTTTGGCCGACGTAGTGCCTGCCCGCCCGCCCGCCTGTTCGTTTCGTCGGTTGGCTTAGGCATATGGAGTTCATTCCCAGTCTAAGATCAGACCGGACCGAGGGTTGCGACAGTAGGATCGGTGGCATACAGAGGGGGACCCGACCGATCCCCGACTTGCGCATCCTGCCCCTCTGGCCGACTGAGAGCCCGCACACTCGTTTCGTGGGTTAACTTAGGCATACGGAGTTCATTCCCAGTCCAAGATCGGATCGGATCAAGGGTCGCGGCAGCACATGCCATGAAAAATAAAAAACGAGTCATCTTGCCATGAAACTTCACATAAAGGCTTAAGGGACCATTGTATGAATTTACAAGCCATAAAAATGGCATTGGCATGCAGAAATATGAAAATGTGCCTAAACCCTATCGATCCACAGCTTGCGCATCCCGTCTCTCTGGCCGACGTAGTGCCCGCCACCCGTCCACCCGTTCATTTTGTCGGTTGGCTTAGGCATACAGACTTCATTCCCAGTCTAAGATCAGATCAGACTGAGGGTTACGGTAGCAGGATCGACAACATGCAAAGGAAGACTCGATCGATACCCGGCTTACGCATCCCGCCTCTCTGGCCGGCTGGAAACCTGCACGCTTGTTTCGTGGGTTGACTTAGGCATACAGAGTTCATTCCCAGTCTAAGCATACGGAGTTCATTCCCAGTCTAAGATCAGATCAGACCGAGGGTTGCAGCAGCACATGCTGGCCTCGGGCATGTGCTGGTGCCGTATTTTTCTTCATCGGGGCACCATCGCCGGATCATCGTCGGAGAACCTGATCGGCGGCATTGGGGTTCCGACGATCAGGGGGGCCGGGGGGGTGTGCGCACATGATGTGTGATGGGTGCTGGTACTTGGCCCTTATATTGGCCCTCTATCCCTCATCAAACCTCGAGAACTCACACCCCCTTAAAGAGCATTTGAGATTTTACAGGTTTGCTGCCAGTAGCCATTAAAGTGTCTAAAATGGGGACACTTTTTTCAAATGGTCACAAAATATTGTACACTTCGAGTTTTTAGCTGAATTTTTTTGTGCATGCCAACAAAAATACAAGGATCACGTCTACCAAGTTTGGGACCAAAAATCATTTCGAAAAAATTTTAAAAAATCCTGAACCGTAAAAAGTTTCAAAAATCATGAAAAATAGAAAACGAGTCGTCTTACCATGAAACTTCACGTGAAGGCCTATGGGACCATTGTATGAATTTACAAGCCATAAAAGTGGCATTGGCATGCAGAAATATGAAGATGTGCCTAAACCCACCTACCACCCTATCGATCCACGGCTTGCGCATCCTGTCTCTTTGGCTGGCGTAGTGCCCGCCCTCCCGTCCGCCTGTTTCGTCGATTGGCTTAGGCATACAGAGTTCATTCCCAGTCTAAGATTGGACCGGACTGAGGGTTGCGAAAGTAGGATCGACAGCACGCAGAGGGGGACCCGACCTATCCCCGGCTTGTGCATCCCGCCCCTCTGGCCGACGGAGTGCCCGCACGCTCGTTTCATGGGTTGACTTAGGCATACGGAGTTCCCAGTCTAAGATCGGATCAGACCGAGGGTTGTGGCAGCACATGCTAGGCTCAAGCATGTGCTGGTGCCGCATTTTTCTTCATCGGGGCACCATCGCCGGAGCATCGTCGGAGAACCTAACCGGTGGCATTGGGGTTCCGATGATCAGGGGGGCCGGGGTGGTGTGCGCAAATGATGTGCAATGGGTGCTGGTACTTGGCCCTTATATTGGCCCCCTATCCCTCTTCAAACCTTGAGAACTCACACCCCTTTAAAGAGCATTTGAGATTTTACAGGTTTTCTGCTAGTAGCCATTAAAGTGTATAAAATGGGGACACTTTTTTCAAATGGTCACAAAATCTTGTACACTTCGAGTTTTTACCTGAATTTTTTTATGCATGCCAAAAAAAATACAAGGATCACGTCTACCAAGTTTAGGGCCAAAACTCCTTCTGAAAAAATTTTCAAAAAATCCCGAACCGCAAAAGGGATAAAAAATCGTGAAAAATAAAAAACGAGTCATCTTGCCATGAAACTTCACGTGAAGGCTTAAGGGACCATTGTATGAATTTACAAGCCATAAAAATGAAATTGGCCTAAACCCACCTACCACGCTATTGATTCACGGCTTGTGCATCCCGTCTCTCTGGCCGGCGTAGTGCCCGCCCGCTCATTTCTTCGGTTGGCTTAGGCATACGGAGTTCATTCCTAGTCTAAGATTGGACCAGACCAAGGGTTGCGGCAGCAGGATCGACAGCATGCAGAGGGGGACCCGATCGATCCCCGGCTTGGGCATCCCGCCCCTCTGGCCGGCTGAGCGCCCGTACGCTCGTTTCGTGGGTTGACTTAGGCATACGGAGTTCATTCCCAGTCTAAGCATACGGAGTTCATTCTCAGCCTAAAATCAGACCAGACCGAGGGTTGTGGCAGCACATGCTGGGCTCGGGCATGTGCTGGTACCACATTTTTCTTCACCGGGGCACCATCACCGGAGCATCACCGGAGAACCTAACCAGCGGCATTGGGGTTTCGGCGATCGAGGGGGTCGGGGGGGGGTGCGCACACGATGTGCAATGGGTGCTGGTACTTGGCCCTTATATTGTCCCCCTATCCCTCATCAAACCTCAAGAACTCACACCCACTTAAAGAGCATTTGAGATTTTACAGTTTTGCTACCAATTGCCATTAAAGTGTCTAAAATGGAAACACTTTTTTCAAATGGTCACAAAATCTTGTACACTTGGAGTTTTTAGCTAAAATTTTTTGTGCACGCCAAAAAAAATACAAGGATTACATCTACCAAGTTTGGGGTCAAAACTCCTTCCGAAAAAATTTTAAAAAATCCTGAACCCTAAAAAGTTTCAAAAATTGTGAAAAATAGAAAACGAGTTGTCTTGCCATGAAACTTCACGTGAAGGCTTAAGGGACTATTGTAAGAATTTACAAGCCATAAAAATGGCATTGGCAAGTAGAAAAATGAAGATGTGCCTAAACCCACCTACCACCCTATCGATCCACGGCTTGCGCATCCCGTCTCTCTGGCCGGCGTAGTGCCTACTCGCCCACCCGCCCGCTAGTTTCGTCAGTTGGCTTAGGCATACAGAGTTCATTCTCAGTCTAAGATCAGACAGGATTGAAGGTTGCGACAGCAGGATCGACACCACACAGAGGGGGGCCCGACCGATCCCCGGCTTGCGCATCCTGCCCCTCTGGCTGGCTAAGCGCCCACACGCTCGTATTGTGGGTTGACTTACGCATATAGAGTTCATTCCAAGTCTAAGCATACGAAGTTCATTCCTAGTCTAAGATCGGACTGGACCGAGGGTTACGGTAGCACATGCTGGGCTTGGTCTTGGGCATGTGCTGGTGCCACATTTTTCTTCACCAGGGCACCATCGCCAGAGCATCCTCGAAGAACCTGACCGGTGGCATTGGGGTTCTGGCAATCGAGGGTGACAGCAGGATCGGCAGCACGCAAAGGGGGACCCGATCGATCCCCGGCTTGCGTATCCCACCCCTCTGGTCGGCTGAGTGCTTGCACGGCCGTTTTGTGGGTTGAATCAGGCATACAGAGTTCAGGCCCAGTCTAAGATCGGACCGGACCAAAGGTTGTGGCAGCACATACTGGGCTCGGGCATGTGCTGGTGCCACATTTTTCTTCGTCGGGGCACCATCGCCGGAGCATCACTGGAGAACCTAACGGGCGGCATTAGGGTTTCGGCGATCGGGGGGCCAGGGCCGGTGTGCGCACTCGATGTGCGATGGGTGCTCCTATTTGGCCCTTATATTGGCCCCCTATCCCTTATCAAACCTCGAGAACTCACACCCCCTTAAAGAGCATTTGAGATTTTATAGGTTTGCTACCAGTAGCCATTAAAGTGTCTGAAATGGGGACACTTTTTTCAAATGGTCACAAAATCTTGTACACTTAGAGTTTTTAGCTGAATTTTTTTTTGCGTGCCAAAAAAAATACAAGGATCACGTCTACCAAGTTTGGGGCCAAAACTCTTTCCGAAAAAATTTTAAAAAATCCCGAACCGTAAAAAGTTTTGAAAATCATGAAAAATAGAAAACGAGTCGTCTTGCCATGAAACTTCATGTGAAGGCTTAAGGGACCATTGTATGAATTTACAAGCCATAAAAATGGCATCGGCAAGCAGAAATATGAAGATGTGCCTAAACCAACCTACCACCCTATCGATCCACGGCTTGCGCATCCTGTCTCTCTAGCCGACGTAATGCCTGCCCGTCGGCCCGCCTGCTCGTTTCGTCGGTTGGTTTAGGCATACGGAGTTCATTCTCATTCTAAGATCAGACCAAATCGAGGGTTGTGGTAGCAGTATCGGCAGCACGTAGAGGGGGACCCGACCGATCCCCGACTTGCGCATCCCGCCCCTCTGGCTGACTGAGCACCCTCACGCTCGTTTCGTGGGTTAACTTAGGCATACAGAGTTTATTCCCAGTCTAAGCATACGGAGTTCATTCCCAGTTGAAGATCAAACCAGATCAAGGGTTGCGACAGCACATGCTGGGCTCGAGAATGTGCTGCTGCCGCATTTTTCTTCATCGGGGCACCATCACCGAAGCATCGCTGGAGAACCTGACCGGCGGCATTGGGGTTCCAGCGATCGGGGGGGCCGGGGGGGTGTGCGCACATGATGTGCGATGGGTGCTGGTACTTGGCCCTTATATTGGCCCCTTATCCCTCATCAAACCTCGAGAACTCACACCCCCTTAAAGAGCATTTGAGATTTTACAGGTTTGCTGCCAATAGCCATTAAAGTGTCTGAAATGGGGACACTTTTTTCAAATGGTCACAAAATCTTGTACACTTCGAGTTTTTAGCTGAATTTTTTTTAATGCCAAAAAAAATATAAGGATCACGTCTACCAAGTTTGGGGCCAAAACGTTTTTCGAAAAAATTTTAAAAAATCCCGAACCGTAAAAATTTTGAAAATCATGAAAAATAGAAAATGAGTCATCTTGCCATGAAACTTCACGTGAACACTTAAGGGACCATTGTATGAATTTACAAGCCATAAAAATGGCATCGGCATGCAGAAATATGAAGATGTGCCTAAACCCACCTACCACCCTATCGATCCACGGCTTGTGCATCTTGTCTCTCTAGCCGGCGTAATGCCCGCCTGCCCGCCCGCCCGCCCGCCCGCCCGCTCGTTTCGTCAGTTGGCTTAGGCATACGAAGTTCATTCTCATTCTAAGATCAGACCGAACCGAGGGTTGTGGCAGCAGGATCGGCAGCACGTAGAGGGGGACCCGACCGATCCTCGGCTTGCGCATCCCGCCCCTCTGGCTGACTGAGCACCCGCATGCTCGTTTCGTGGGTTAACTTAGCCATACAGAGTTCATTTCCAGTCTAAGCATACCGAGTTCATTCCCAGTTGAAGATCGAACTAGATCGAGGGTTGCGACAGCACATGCTGGGCTCAAGAATGTGCTGGTGCCACATTTTTCTTCGTCGGGGTACCATCACCGGAGCATCGCTGGAGAACCTGACCGGCGGCATTGGGGTTCCAGCGATCGGGGGGGCCGGGGGGGGTGTGCGCACATGATGTGCGATGGGTGCTGGTACTTGGCCCTTATATTGGCCCCTTATCCCTCATCAAACCTCGAGAACTCACACCCCCTTAAAGAGCATTTGAGATTTTACAGGTTTGCTGCCAGTAGCCATTAAAGTGTCTGAAATGGGGACACTTTTTTCAAATGGTCACAAAATCTTGTACACTTCGAGTTTTTAGCTGAATTTTTTTTAATGCTAAAAAAAATATAAGGATCACGTCTACCAAGTTTGGGGCCAAAACGTTTTCCGAAAAAATTTTAAAAAATCCCGAACCGTAAAAATTTTGAAAATCATGAAAAATAGAAAATGAGTCATCTTGCCATGAAACTTCACGTGAACACTTAAGGGACCATTGTATGAATTTACAAGCCATAAAAATGGCATCGGCATGCAGAAATATGAAGATGTGCCTAAACCCACCTACCACCCTATCGATCCACGGCTTGTGCATCCTGTCTCTCTAGCCGGCGTAATGCCTGCCTGCCCGCCCGCCCGCCCGCTCGTTTCGTCGGTTGGCTTAGGCATACGGAGTTCATTCTCATTCTAAGATCAGACCGAACCGAGGGTTGTGGCAGCAGGATCGGCAGCACGTAGAGGAGGACCCGATCGATCCTCGGCTTGCGCATCCCGCCCCTCTGGCTGACTGAGCACCCGCATGCTCGTTTCGTGGGTTAACTTAGCCATACAGAGTTCATTCCCAGTCTAAGCATACCGAGTTCATTCCCAGTTGAAGATCGAACTAGATCGAGGGTTGCGACAGCACATGCTGGGCTCGAGAATGTGCTGGTGCCACATTTTTCTTCGTCGGGGTACCATCACCGGAGCATCGCTGGAGAACCTGACCGGCGGCATTGGGGTTCCAGCGATCGGGGGGCCAGGGGGGTGTGCGCACATTATGTGCGATGGGTGCTGGTACTTGGCCCTTATATTGGCCCCTTATCCCTCATCAAACCTCGAGAACTCACACCCCCTTAGAGAGCATTTGAGATTTTACAGGTTTGCTGCCAGTAGCCATTAAAGTGTCTGAAATGGGGACACTTTTTTGAAATGGTCACAAAATCTTGTACACTTCGAGTTTTTAGCTGAATTTTTTTTTAATGCCAAAAAAAATATAAGGATCATGTCTACCAAGTTTGGGGCCAAAACGTTTTCCGAAAAAATTTTAAAAAATCCCGAACCGCAAAAAGTTTTGAAAATCATGAAAAATAGAAAACGAGTCATCTTGCCATGAAACTTCACGTGAACGCTTAAGGGACCATTGTATGAATTTACAAGCCATAAAAATGGCATTGGCACGTAGAAATATGAAGATGTGCCAAAACCCACCTACCACCCTATCGATCCAAGGCTTACGCATCCCGTCTCTCTGGCCGGCGTTCTGCCCGCCCACCCGCCTGCACACCTGTTCGTGTCGTCGGTTGGCTTAGACATATGGAGTTCATTCCCAGTCTAAGATCAGAGCAAATCGAGGGTTGCGGTAGCAGGATCAGCAGCACGTAAAGGGGGACCAGCCGATCCCCGGCTTGCGCATCCCACCCCTCTGGCTGGTTGAGCGCCCGTACGCTCGTTTCGTAGTTTGACTTAGACATACGGAGTTCATTCCCATCTAAGATCAGACCGGAGTGAGGGTTGTGGCAACACATGCTGAGCTCGGGCATGTGCTGGAGCCACATTTTTCTTTGTCGGGGCACCATCACCGAAGCATCGTCGGAGAACTTGACCGGCAGCATTAGGGTTTCGACGATCGGGGGGGCCGAAGCGGGTGTGCGCACATGATTTGCGATGGGTGCTGTTACTTGGCCCTTATATTGGCCCCCTATCCCTCATTAAACCTTGAGAAGTCGCACCCCCTTAAAGAGCATTTGAGATTTTACAGGTTTGCTACCAGTAGCCATTAAAGTGTCTGAAATGGGGACACTTTTTTCAAATGGTCACAAAATCTTGTACACTTCGAGTTTTTAGCTGAATTTTTTTGTGCATGCCAAAAAAAAAATACAAGGATCATGTCTACCAAGTTTGGGGCCATAAATCCTTCCGAAAAACTTTTAAAAAATCTCGAACCCTAAAAAGTTTTGAAAATCATGAAAAATAGAAAATGGGTCGTCTTGCCATGAAACTTCACATGAAGGCTTAAGGGACCATTGTAAGATCAAACTGGACCGAGGGTTACAGCAGTAGGATCGATAGCACGTAGAGGGGGACTCAGCCGATCCTCGGCTTGCGCATCCCGCCCCTCTGGCCGGTTGAGCGCCCGCACGCTCGTTTCGTGGGTTGACTTAGGCATACGGAGTTCATTCCCAGTCTAAGCATACGGAGTTCATTCCCAGTCCAAGATCGAATTGGACCGAAGGTTACGGCAGCACATGCTGGGCTCGGGCTTGTACTGGTGCCGCATTTTTCTTCATCGGGGCACCATCATTGGGGCATCACTGGAGAACCTGACCGGCGGCATTGGGGTTTCGGCGATCGAGGGGGCCGGGGGGGTGTTTGCACATGATGTGCCATGGGTGCTGGTACTTGACCCTTATATTCACCCCCTATCCCTCATCAAACCTCGAGAACTCACACCCCCTTAAAGAGCATTTGGGATTTTACAGGATTGCTGCCAGTAGCCATTAAAGTGTCTAAAATGGGGACACTTTTTCAAAAGGTTACAAAATCTTGTACACTTCGAGTTTTTAGCCTAATTTATTTTTGCATGCCAACAAAAATACAAGGATCACGTCTACCAAGTTTGGGGCCAAAACTCCTTCGAAAAAAATTTAAAAAAATCCCGAACCGTAAAAAGTTTCAAAAATCATGAAAAATAGAAAACGAGTCGTCTTGCCATGAAACTTCACGTGAAGGCTTAAAGGACCATTGTATGAATTTACAAGCCATAAAAATGGCATTCGCATGCAGAAATATGAAGATGTGCCTAAACCCACCTACCACCCTATCGATCCACGGCTTGCGCATCCCGTCTCTATGACCGGCGTAGTGCCCGCCCCCCCGCCCGCCTGCTCGTTTCGTCGGTTGGCTTAGGCATACGGATTTCATTCCTAGTCTAAGATCAGATCGGATCGAGGGTTGCTGTAGCAGGATCGACAGCACACAGAGGGGGACCCGATCGATCCCCAACTTGCGCAACCCGCTCCTCTGGCCAGTTGAGCGCCCTCACGCTCATTTCGTGGGTTGACCTAGGCATAAGGAGTTCATTCCTAGTCTAAGCATACGAAGTTCATTCCCAGTCTAAGATCAGACCAGACTGAGGGTTACGGCAGCAAATGCTAGGCTCGGGCATGTGCTGGTGCTGTATTTTTCTTCATCGGGGCACCATCGTCGGAGCATCGCCGGAGAACCTGATCGACGGCATTGGGGTTTCAGAGATTGGGGGGTCGGGGTGGTGTGCGCACATGATGTGCGATGGGTGCTAGTACTTGGCCCTTATATTGGCCCCCTATCCCTCATCAAACCTCGAGAACTCACAGCCCCTTAAAGAGCATTTGAGATTTTACTGGTTCGCTGCCAGTAGCTATTAAAGTGTCTGAAATGGGGACACTTTTTTCAAATGGTCACAAAATCTTGTACACTTCGAGTTTTTAGCTGACTTTTTTTGTGTATGCCAACAAAAATACAAGGCTCACGTCTACCAAGTTTGGGGCCAAAACTCCTTCCGAAAAAATTTTAAAAAATCCCAAACTGCAAAAAGTTTTGAAAATCGTGAAAAATAGAAAACGAGTCGTCTTGCCATGAAACTTCACGTGAAGGCTTAAAGGATGATTGTATGAATTTACAAGCCAAAAAATGGCATTGGCATGCAAAAATATGAAGATGTGCCTAAACCCACCTACCACCCTATCGACCCACGGCTTACGTATCTCGTCTCTTTAGCCAGCGTAGTGCCCGCCCGCCTACCTGCCCGCTCGTTTCATCTGTTGGCTTAGGCATACGGAGTTCATTCCCAGTCTAAGATCAGATCGAACCAAGGGTTACGGCACCAGGATCGGTAGCACGCAGAGGGGGACCTAGCCGATCCCCGGCTTGCGCATCCCGCCCCTCTGGTCAGCTGAGCGCCCGCACGCTCGTTTCGTGGGTTGACTTAGGCATACGGAGTTCATTCCCAGTCTAAGCATGCGGAGTTCATTCCCAGTCTAAGATCGGACTGGACCGAGGGTTGCGGCAGCACATGCTGGGCTCAGGCATGTGCTGGTGCCGCATTTTTCTTTGTCGGGGCACCATCGCCGGAGCATCGCCAGAGAAGCTGACCGGCGGCATTGGGGTTTCGCCGATCGGGGGACGGGAGGGTGTGCACACATGATGTACGATGGGTGCTGGTACTTGGCCCTTATATTGGCCCCCTATCCCTCATCAAACCTCGAGAACTCACACCCCCTTAAATAGCATTTGAGATTATACAGGTTTGCTGCCAGTAGCCATTAAGGGACCATTGAATGACTTTACAAGCCATAAAAATGGCATTGGCACGTAGAAATATGAAATGTGCCTAAACCCACCTACCACCCTATCGATCCACGGCTTGCGCATCCCATCTTCCTGGCCGGCGTAGTGCTCGCCCGCCCGCCCGCCCGTTCATTTCGTCACTTGGCTTAGGCATACGGAGTTCATTCCTAGTCTAAGCATACGAAGTTCATTCCCAGTCTAAGATCGGAC
Source organism: Durio zibethinus (assembly GCF_047325235.1). Taxonomy (NCBI): domain Eukaryota; kingdom Viridiplantae; phylum Streptophyta; class Magnoliopsida; order Malvales; family Malvaceae; genus Durio; species Durio zibethinus. Next base: position 14,379,025 of record NC_143162.1, on the reverse strand, counting down.
TAGACTGAGGGTTACGACAACACATGCTGGGCTCAGCCATGTGCTGGTACCGCATTTTTCTTTGTCGGGGTACCATCGCCGGAGCATCGTCGAAGAACCTGACTGGCGGCATTGGGGTTCCGGCGATCGGGGGGTCAGGGGGCGTGCACACATGATGTGCGATGGGCACTGGTACTTGGCCCTTCTATTTGCCCCCTATCCCTCATCAAACCTTGAGAACTCACACCCCCTTAAAGAGCATTTGAGATTTTACAGGTTTGCTGCCAGCAGCCATTAAAGTGTCTGAAATGGGGACACTTTTTTCAAATGGTCACAAAATCTTGTACACTTTGAGTTTCTAGCTGAATTTTTTTGTGCAAACCAAAAAAAATAAAAGGATCACGTATGCCAAGTTTGGGGCCAAAAATCCTTCCGAAAAAATTAAAAAAAATCTCAAACCGTAAAAAGTTTCAAAAATCATGAAAAATAAAAAACGAGTCATCTTGCCATGAAACTTCACGTGAAGGCTTAAGGGACCATCGTATGAATTTACAAGCCATAAAAATGGTATTGGCATGTAGAAATATGAAGATGTGCCTAAACCCACCTACCACCCTATCGATCCACAGCTTGCGCATCCCGTCTCTCTGGCCGGCGTAGTGCCCGCACGCTCGTTTCATCGGTCGGCTTAGGCATACGGAGTTCATTCCCAGTCTAAGATTTGATCGAGTCGACGGTTGCAGCAGCAGGATCGACAGCACACAGAGGGGGACCCAACTGATCCCCGGCTTGCGCATGTCGCCCCTCTGGCCGGCTGAGCGCTCGCACGCTCATTTCGTGGGTTGACTTAGGCGTACGGAGTTCATTCCCAGTCTAAGCATACGAGGTTCATTCCCAGTCTAAGATCGGACTGGACCGAGGGTTGCGGCAACACATGCTGGGATCGAGCATGTGCTTGTACCGTATTTTTCTTCGTCGGGGCACCATCGCTAGAGCATCAACGGAGAACCTGACCGACGACTTTGGAGTTCTGACGATCAGGGAGGCCGAGGGGTGTGCGCACATGATGTGCGATGGGTGCTAGTACTTGACCCTTATATTGGCCCCCTATCCCTAATCAAACCTCAAGAACTCACACCCCCTTAAAGAGCATTTGAGATTTTACAGGTTTGCTGCCAATAGCCATTAAAGTGTCTTAAATGGGGAAACTTTTTTCAAATGGTCACAAAATCTTGTACACTTTGAGTTTTTAGCTGAATTTTTTTGTGCATGCCAAAAAAAATACAAGGATCACATCTACCAAGTTTGAGGCCAAAACTCCTTCCGAAAAAATGGCATTGCTCACAGAAATATGAAGATGTGCCTAAACCCACCTACCACCCTATCGATCCACGGCTTACGCATCCCGTCTCTCTGGCCGACGTAGTGCCCGCCCGCCCGCTCGTTCCATCGGTTGGATTAGGCATACGAAGTTCATTCCCAGTCTAAGATCAGACCAGACCGAGGGTTGTGACAGCAGGATCGGCAGCACGCAGAGGGGGACCCGGTCGATCCCCGACTTGCGCATCCCGCATCTCTAGCCAGCTGAGCACCCGAACGCTCGTTTCATGGGTTGACTTAGGCATACAGAGTTCATCCCAATTCTAAGATCAGACCAGACCGAGGGTTGCGACAGCACACGCTGGGGTCGGGCATGTGCTAGTGCTGTATTTTTCTTCACCATGGCACCATCGCCGGACGACATTGGGGTCCTGCGATTGGGGGCGCCGGGGGGTGTGCGCACATGATGTGCGATTGGTGCTGGTACTTGGCCATTATATTGGCCCCCTATCCCTCATCAAACCTCGAGAACTCACACCCCCTTAAAGTGCATTTGAGATTTTACAGGTTTGCTGCCTGTAGCCACAAAAGTGTTCGAAATGCGGACACTTTTTTCAAATAGTCACAAAATCTTGTACACTTCGAGTTTTTAGCTGAATTTTTTTTGCATGCAAACAAAAATACAAGGACCATGTCTACCAAGTTTTGGGCAAAAACTCTTTTTGAAAAAATTTAAAAAAATCTCGAACCGTAAAAAGTTTCAAAAATCATGACAAATAGAAAACGAGTCGTCTTGCCATGAAACTTCACGTGAAGGCTTAAGGGACCATTGTATGAATTTACAAGCCATAAAAAATGGCTTTGGCTTGCCAAAATATGAAGATGTGCCTAAACCCACCTACCACCCTATCGATCCACGGCTTGCGGATCCCATCTCTCTGGTCGGTGTAGTGCCCACCCGCCTGCCCGCCTGCTCGTTTCGTCGGTTGGCTTAGGCATACGGAGTTCATTCCTAGTCTAAGATCAGATCGGATCAAGGGTTGCACCAACAGGATCGGCAGCACGCAGAGGGGGACCTGGCCGATCCTCGGCTTGCGCATCCCGCCCCTCTGGCCGACTGAGCACCCACACGCTCATTTCATGGCTTGATTTAGGCAGACGGAGTTCATTCCCAGTGTAAGCAAACGGAGTTCATTCCTAGTCTAAGATCAGATTGGTCTGAGGGTTACGGCAGCACATGCTGGGCTCGAGCATGGGCTGGGGCAACATTTTTCTTCGTCGAGGCACCATCGTAGGACGAAATTGGAGTTCCGACGATCGGGAGAGTCGGGGGGTGTGTGCGCACATGATGTGCGATGGGTGCTAGTACTTGGCCCTTATCTTGGCCCCCTATCCCTCATCAAACCTTGAGAACTCACACCCCCTTAAAGAGCATTTGAGATTTTACAAGTTTGCTGCCAGTAGCCACAAAAGTGTTCGAAATGGGGACACTTTTTTCAAATAGTCACAAAATCTTGTACACTTCGAGTTTTTAGCTGAATTTTTTTTCCATGCAAACAAAAATACAAGGACCATGTCTACCAAGTTTTGGGCAAAAACTCCTTTCGAAAAAATTTTAAAAAATCCCGAACCGCAAAAAGTTTCAAAAATCGTGACAAATAGAAAACGAGTTGTCTTGCCATGAAACGTCACGTGAAGGCTTAAGGGACCATTGTATGAATTTACAAGGCATAAAAATGGCATTGGCTTGCCAAAATATGAAGATGTGCCTAAACCCACCTACCACCCTATCGATCCACGGCTTGCACATCCCGTCTCTCTAGCGGCGTAGTGCCGGACCGTCCGCCCGCCCGCTCGTTTCGTCAGTTGGCTTAGGCATACGGAGTTCATTCCCAGTCTAAGATCGAACCAGACCGAGGGTTGCGGTAGCAAGATCGGTAGGACGCAGAGGGGGACCCGGTCGATCCCCGGCTTGCGCATCCCGCCCCTCTGGCCGGCTAAGCGCCCACACGCTCATTTCATTGGTTGACTTAGGCATACGGAGTTCATTCCCAGTCTAAGATCAGACCGGACTGAGGGTTGCAGTAGCACATGCTGGGCTCGGGCATGTGCTGGTGCCGCATTTTTCTTCATCGGGGCACCATCGCCGGAGCATCACCGGAGAACCTGACCGGCGGCATTAGGGTTCTGACGATCTGGGGGGCCGAGGGGTGTGCGCACATGATGTGCGATTGGTGCTAGTACTTGGCCCTTATATTGGCCTCCTATCCCTCATCAAACCTTGAGAACTCACAACCCTTAAAGAGCATTTGAGATTTTAAAGGTTTGCTGCCAGTAGCCATTAAAGTGTCTGAAATGGGGACACTTTTTTCAAATGGTCACAAAATCTTGTACACTTCAAGTTTTCATCTGATTTTTTTTGTGCATGCCAAAAAAAATACAAGGATCACGTCTACAAGTTTGGGCCAAAACCCCTTCCGAAAAAATTTTAAAAAATCCCGAACCGCAAAAAGTTTCAAAAATCGTGAAATATAGAAAATGAGTCGTCTTGCCATGAAACTTCACGTGAAGGCTTAAGGGACTGTTGTATGAATTTACAAGTTATAAAAATGGCATTGGCAGGCAGAAATATGAAGATGTGCCTAAACCCACATACCACCCTATCGATCCACGACTTGCGCATCCCATCTCTTTTGCCGGCGTAGTGCCCGCCCACCCGTCCGCTCGTTTCGTCGATTGGCTTAGGCGTACGGAGTTCATTCCTAGTCTAAGATCGGACTGGACTGAGGGTTGTGGCTACAGGATCGGTAGCAAGTAGAGGGGGACCCGATCGATCCTCGGCTTGCGCATCCCACCCCTCTGGCCGGCTGAGCGCCCACACGCTCATTTCATGGGTTGACTTAGGCATACGGAGTTCATTCCCAGTCTAAGCATACGGAGTCCATTCCCAGTCTAAGATCAGATCAGATCGAGGGTTGCGACATCACATGCTAGGCTCGGGCATGTGCTGGTGCTGCATTTTTCTTCGCCGGGGCACCATCGTCGAAGCATTGCCGGAGAACCTGACCGACATCATTGGGGTTCCGAGGATCGAAGGGGTGTGCGCACATGATGTGTGATGGGTGCTGGTACTTGGCCCTTATATTGGCCCCCTACACCTCATCAGACCTCGAGAACTCACACCCCCTTAAAGTGCATTTGAGATTTTACAGGTTTGCTGCCAGTAGCCATTAAAGTGTCTGAAATGGGGACACTTTTTTCAAATGGTCACAAAATCTTGTACACTTTGAGTTTTTAGTTGAATTTTTTTGTGCATGCCAACAAAAATAAAGGATCACGTCTACCAAGTTTGGGGCTAAAACTCCTTCCAAAAAAATTTTAAAAAATCCCGAACCGTAAAATATTTTAAAAATCGTGAAAAATAGAAAACGAGTCGTCTTGCCATGAAACTTCACGTGAAGGCTTAAGGGACAATTTTATGAATTTACAAGCCATGAAAATGGCATTGGCATGCAGAAATATGAAGATGTGCCTAAACCCACCTACCACCCTATCGATCTACGGCTTGCACATCCCGTCTCTCTGGCTGGCGTAGTGTCTGCCTGCCCGCCTGCTCGCTCGTTTCGTCGGTAGGCTTAGGCATACGAAGTTCATTCCCAGTCTAAGATCAGACCGGACTGAGGGCTATGGCAGCAGGATCGATAGCACGTAGAGGGGGACTCGATCGATCCCCGGTTGGCGCATCCCGCCCTCTGGCTAACTGAGCGCCCGCACGCTCGTTTCGTGGGTTAACTTAGGCATACAGAGTTGATTCCCAGTCTAAGATCAGACCGGACCGAGGGTTGTGACAGCACATGTTGGGCTCAGGCATGTGCTGGTGCCGTATTTTTCTTCGTCGGGGCACCATCACCAGAGCATCACCAGAGAACCTTACCGGCGGCATTGGGGTTCCGACGATCGGGGGGGCCCGGGGGGTGTGCGCACATGATGTGCAATGGGTGCTGGTACTTGGCCCTTATATTGGCCACCTATCCCTCATCAAACCTTGAGAACTCACACCCGCTTAAAGAGCATTTGAGATTTTACAGGTTTGTTGCCAGTAGCCATTAAAGTGTCTGAAATGGGGACACTTTTTTCGAATGGTCACAAAATCTTGTACACTTCGATTTTTTAGCTGAATTTTTTTGTGCATGCCAACAAAAATACAAGGATCACGTCTACCAAGTTTGTGGCCAAAACTCCTTCCGAAAAAATTTTAAAAAATCTCGAACCGTAAAAAGTTTTGAAAATCATGAATAATAAAAAATGAGTCGTCTTGCCATTAAACTTCACGTGAAGGCTTAAGGGACCATTGTATGAATTTACAAGAAATAAAAATGGCATTGGCATGCAGAAATATGAAGATGTGCCTAAACCCACCTACCACCCTATCGATCCATGGCTTGCGCATCCCATCTCTCTGGCCGACGTAGTGCCCGCCCGCCAACTCGTTTCGTCGGTTGGCTTAGGCATATAGAGTTCATTCCCAGTATAAGATCAGACCAGACCGAGGGTTGCAACAGCAGGATCGGCAGCATGCAGAGGGGGACCCGATCGATCCCCGGCTTGTGCATCCCGCCCCTCTGGCCGGCTGAGCGCCCGCATGCTCGTTTCGTGAGTTGATTTAGGCATACGAAGTTCATTCCCTTTCTAAGATCGGACCAGACCGAGGGTTGCGACAACACATGCTGGGGTCAAGCATGTGCTGGTGCTGCATTTTTCTTCACCGTGGCACCATCGTCGGAGCATCACCAGGGAACCTGACCGATGGTATTGGGGTTGTGGCAGCAAGATCGGCAGCACGTAGAGGGGGACCCGATCGATCCCCGACTTGTGCATCCCGCCCCTCTGGCCGGTTGAGCACCCACACGCTTGTTTCGTGGGTTGACTTTGGCATACGGAGTTCATTCCCAGTCTAAGCATACGGAGTTCATTTCCAGTCTAAGATCAGAACGGACCGAGGGTTGTGGCAGCACATGCTGGGCTCGGGCATGTGCTGGTGCCGCATTTTTCTTCGTCGAAGCATCGTCGGAGAACCTCACTGGCGGCATTGGGGTTTCGACGATCGGGGGGGGCAGGGGTGTGCACACCTGATGTGCGATGGGTGCTGGTACTTGGCCCTTATATTGGCCCCTTACCCCTCATCAAACCTCGAGAACTCACACCCCCTTAAAGAGCATTTGAGATTTTACAGGTTTGTTGCCAATAGCCATTAAAGTGTTTGAAATGGGGACACGTTTTTCAAACGGTCACAAAATCTTGTACACTTCGAGTTTTTAGCTGAATGTTTGTGTGCATGCCAAAAAAAAATGCAAGGATCACATCTACCAAGTTTGGTGCCAAAACTCCTTCCAAAAAAATTTGAAAAAATCCCGAACCGTAAAATGTTTCAAAAAACTTAAAAAATAGAAAATGAGTTTTCTTGCCATGAAACTTCGTGTGAAGGCTTAAGGGACCATTGTATGAATTTGCAAGCCATAAAAATGGCATTGGCATGTAGAAATATGAAGATGTGCCTAAACCCACCTACCACCCTATCGATCCGCGGCTTGCGCATCTCGTCTCTCTGGCCGGCGTAGTGCCCGACCGCCCGTCCGCTCGTTTCGTCGGTTGGCTTAGGCATATGAAGTTCATTCCAGTCTAAGATCGGATCAGACCGAGGATTGCAGTAGCACATGTTGTGCTCGGGCATGTGCTGGTGCCGTATTTTTCTTCACCGGGGCACCATCGCCGGAGCATCGCCAGAGAACCTCACCGGCGGCAATGGGGTTCCGACCATCGGGGGGCTAGGGCGATGTGAGCACATGATGTGCGATGGGTGCTGGTACTTGGCCCTTATATTGGCCCCCTATCCCTCATCAAAATTGGAGAACTCACACCCGCTTAAAGAGCTTTTGAGATTTTACAGGTTTGTTGCCAGTAGCCATTAAAGTGTCTGAAATAGGGACACTTTTTTTTCAAATGGTCACAAAATCTTGTACACTTCGAGTTTTTAACTGAATTTTTTTGTGCATGCCAACAAAAATACAAGGATCACGTCTACCAAGTTTACGGTCAAAAATCCTTCCAAAAAAATTTTAAAAAATCCCGAACCTTAAAAGGTTTCAAAAATCGTGAAAAATAAAAAACGAGTCGTCTTGCCATGAAACTTAACGTGAAGGCTTAAGGGACCATTGTATGCATTTACAAGCCATAAAAATGGCATTGGCACACAGAAAATATAAAGATGTGCCTAAACCCACCTACCACCCTATCGACCTACGGCTTGCGTATCCTGTCTCTCTGGCCGGCGTAGTGCCTGCCCGCCCACCCGCTAATTTCGTCAGTTGGCTTAGGCATACGGGGTTCATTCCCAGTCTAAGATCGGACTAGACCGAAGGTTGCGGCAACAAAAGTGACAGCACACAGAGGGGGACCCGATCGATCCCCGGCTTGTGCATCCCGCCCCTCTGGCCGGTTGAGCGCCCGCACGCTTGTTTCGTGGGTTGACTTAGGCATACGGAGTTCATTCCATGTCTAAGCATATGGAGTTCATTCCCAGTCTAAAATCAGATCGGACCGAGGGTTGTGGCAGCAGATGCTGGTCTCGGGCATGTGCTGGTGCCACATTTTTCTTCTTCGGGGCACCATCGTCGGAGCATCGCCAGAGAACCTGACCGACGGCATTGGGGTTCCGGCGATCGGCGGGGCCGGGGGGTGTGCGCACATGATGTGCGACGGGTGCTGGTACTTGGCCCTTATATTGGCCCCTTATCCCTCATCAAACCTCGAGAACTCACACCTCCTTAAAGAGCATTTGAGATTTTACAGGTTTGTTGCCAGTAGCCATTAAAGTGTTTGAAATGGCGACACGTTTTTCAAATGGTCACAAAATCCTGTACACTTCAAGTTTTTAGCTGAATGTTTTTGTGCATGCCAACAAAAATGCAAGGATCACGCCTACCAAGTTTGGTGCCAAAACTCCTTCCGAAAAAATTTTAAAAAATCCCGAACCGTAAAATGTTTCAAAAATCTTGAAAAATAGAAAACGAGTTGTCTTGCCATGAAACTTCACGTGAAGGGTTAAGGGACCATTGTATGAATTTGCAAGCCATAAAAATGGCATTGGCACGTAGAAATATGAAGATTTGCCTAAACCCACCTACCACCCTATCGATCCGCGGCTTGCGCATCCTGTCTCTCTGGCCGACGTAGTGCCCACCCGCCCGTCCGCTCGTTTCGTCGGTTGGCTTAGGCATACGGAGTTTATTCTAGTCTAAGATCGGACCAGACCGAGGGTTGCAGCAGCACATGCTGTGCTCGGGCATGTGCTGGTGCCGCATTTTTCTTTGTCGGGGCACCATCGTCGGAGCATCGCCAGAGAACCTCACCGGCGGCATTGAGGTTCCGGCCATTGGGGGGCTGGGGCGGTGTGCGCACATGATGTGCGTTTGGTGCTGGTACTTGGCCCTTATATTGGCCCCCTATCCCTCATCAAACTTGGAGAACTCACACCCGCTTAAAGAGCTTTTGAGATTTTATAGGTTTGTTGCCAGTAGCCATTAAAGTGTCTGAAATAGGGACACTTTTTTCAAATGGTCACAAAATCTTGTACACTTTGAGTTTTTAGCTGAATTTTTTGTGCATGCCAACAAAAATACAAGGATCATGTCTACCAAGTTTGGAGACACAACTCCTTCCAAATAAATTTTAAAAAATCTTGAACCGTAAAAAGTTTCGAAAATCGTGAAAAATAGAAAATGAGTCATCTTGCCATGAAACTTCACGTGAAGGCTTAAGGGACCATTGTATGCATTTACAAGCCAAAAAAATGGTGTTGGCATGCAGAAATATCCCTTATATTGTCCCCATATCCCTCATCGGGGGGGACCTGGCCGATCCTCGGCTTGCACATCCCGCCCCTTTGGCTGACTCAGCGCCCGCATGCTCATTTCATGGCTTGATTTAGGCATACGGAGTTCATTCCTAGTCTAAGCAAACGGAGTTCATTCCCAGTCTAAGATCAGATTGGTCTGAGGGTTGCGGCAGCACATGCTGGGCTCGAGCATGTGCTGGGGCAGCATTTTTCTTCGTCGGGGCACCATCGCCGGACGAAATTGGGGTTCCGGTGATCGGGAGAGTCGGGGGGTGTGTGCGCACATGATGTGCGATGGGTGCTAGTACTTGGCCCTTATCTTGGCCCCCTATCCCTCATCAAACCTTGAGAATTCACACCCCCTTAAAGAGCATTTGAGATTTTACAAGTTTGCTGCCAGTAGCCACAAAAGTGTTCGAAATGGGGACACTTTTTTCAAATAGTCACAAAATCTTGTACACTTTGAGTTTTTAGCTGAATTTTTTTTTGCATGCAAACAAAAATACAAGGACCATGTCTACCAAGTTTTGGGCAAAAAATACTTTAAAAAAAATTTAAAAAAATCCCGAACCGTAAAAAGTTTCAAAAATCGTGACAAATAGAAAACTAGTCCTCTTGCCATGAAATTTCACGTGAAGGCTTAAGGGACCATTGTATGAATTTACAAGCCATAAAAATGGCATTGGCCTGCCAAAATATGAAGATGTGCCTAAACCCACCTACGACCCTATCGATCCACGGCTTGCGCATCCCGTCTCTCTGGCCGGTGTAGTGCCCGACCGCCCGCCCACCCGCTCCTTTCGTCAGTTGGCTTAGGCATACGGAGTTCATTCCCAGTCTAAGATCGAACCAGACTGAGGGTTACGGTAGCAGGATCGACAGCAGGCATGGGGACCCGGTCGATCCCCAGCTTGCGCATCCCACCCCTCTGGCCGGCTAAGCGCCCACACACTCGTTTCGTTGGTTGACTTAGGCATACAGAGTTCATTCCCAATCTAAGATCAGACCGGACCGAGGGTTGCGACAGCACTTGCTGGGCTCGAGCATGTGCCGGTGCCGTATTTTTCTTCGTCGAGGCTCCATCATCAGAGCATCGTCAGAGAACCTGACCGACGACATTAGGGTTTCGACGATCGGGGGGGTCGGGGGGTGTCCGCACATGATGTGCGATGGGTGCTGGTACTTGGCCCTTATATTGGCCCCCTATCCCTCATCAAGCCTGGAGAACTCACACCCCCTTAAAGAACATTTGAGATTTTATAGGTTTGCTGCCAGTAGCCATTAAAGTATCTGAAATGGGGACACTTTTTTCAAATGGTCATAAAATCTTGTTCACTTCGAGTTTTTAGCTGAATTTTTTATGCATGCCAACAAAAATACAAGGATCCTGTCTACCAAGTTTGGGGCCAAAACTCCTTCCGAAAAAATTTTAAAAAATCCCGAACCGTAAAAAGTTTCAAAAATTGTGAAAAATAGAAAATGAGTCGTCTTGCCATGAAACTTCACGTGAAGGCTTAAGGGACCATTGTATGCATTTACAAGCCAAAAAAATGGTGTTGGCATGTAGAAATATGAACATGTGCCTAAACCCACCTACCACCCTATCGATCCACAGCTTGTGCATCCCTTCTCTCTGGGCGACGTAGTGCCCGTCCGCCCGCCTGCTCATTTTGTCGATTGGCTTAGGCATACGGAGTTCATTCCCTATCTAAGGTCAGATCGGACTGAGGGTTGTGGTAGTAGGATCAGCAGCACGTAGAGAGGGACCCGACCGATCCACGACTTGCGCATCTCGCCCCTCTGGCCGGCTGAGCACCCGCACGCTCGTTCCGTGGGTTAACTTAGGCATACAGAGTTCATTCCCAGTATAAGCATACGAAGTTCATTCCCAGTCTAAGATCGGACCGGACCGAGGGTTGCGGTAGCACATGTCGGGCTCGGGCATGTGCTGGTGTTGCATTTTTCTTCCTCGGGGCACCATCGTCGGAGTATCACCAAAAAACTTGATCGACGGCATTGGGTTTACAACGATCGGCGGGCCGGGGGCGTGTGCGCACATGATGTGTGATGGATGCTGGTACTTGGCCCTTATATTGTCCCCCTATCCCTCATCAACCTCCAGAACTCACACCCCCTTAAAGAGCATTTGAGATTTTATAGGTTTGCTGCCAGTAGCCATTAAAGTGTCTGAAATCGAGACACTTTTTTCAAATGGCCACAAAAATCTTGTACACTTCGAGTTTTTAGCTAAATTTTTTTGTGCATGCCAAAAAAAATACAAGGATCACGTCTACCGAGTTTGGGGCCAAAACTCCATTCGAAAAAATTTTAAAAAATCTTGAAAGTTTTGAGAATCGTGAAAAATAGAAAACGAGTCGCCTGCCATGAAACTTCACATGAAGGCTTAAGGGACCATTGTATGCATTTACAAGCCATAAAAATGGCATTGGCATGCAGAAATATGTAGATGTGCTTAAACTCACCTACCACCCTATCGATCCACAGCTTGCGCATCCCGTCTCTCTGTCCGGCAAAGTGCTCGCCCGCCCGCCCGCCCGCTCGTTTCGTCGGTTGGCTTAGCATACGGAGTTCATTCCTAGCCTAAGATCAGACCGGATTGAGGGTTGCCATAGCAGGATCGATAGCATGTAGAGGGGGAGTCGGCCGATCCCCGGCTTGTGCATCCCACCCCTCTGGCCGGTTGAGCGCCCGTACGCTCGTTTCGTGGGTTGACTTAGGCATACGAAGTTCATTCCCAGTCTAAGCATACGGAGTTCATTCCCAGTCTATGATCGGACTGGACCAAGGGTTGCGGCAGCACATGCTGGGCTCAGGCATGTGCTGGTGCCGCATTTTTCTTCGTTGGGGCACCATCTCCGGAGCATTGTCGGAGAACCTGACCGGTGGCATTGGAGGTTCCGATGATCGGGGGGGTCGGGGGGGTGTGCGCACATGATGTGTGATGGGTGCTGGCACTTGGCCCTTATATTGGCCCTCTATCCCTCATCAAACCTCAAGAACTCACACCCCCTTAAAGAGCATTTGAGATTTTACAGGTTTGCTGCCAATAGCCATTAAAGTGTCTGAAATGGGGACACTTTTTTCAAATGGTCACAAATCTTGTACACTTCGAGTTTTTAGCTGAATTTTTTTTTGCATGCCAAAAAAAATACAAGGATCACGTCTACCAAGTTTGGGGAGAAAAATCCTTTTGAAAAAATTTTAAAAAGTCCCGAACCGTAAAAAGTTTCAAAAATCGTGAAAAATAGAAAACGAGTCGTCTTGCCATGAAACTTCACGTGAAGGCTTAAGGGACCATTGTATGAATTTACAAGCCATAAAAATGGAATTGGCATGCAAAAATGTGAAGATGTGCCTAAACCCACCTACCACCCTATCGATCCACGACTTGCGCATCCCGACTCTCTGGCTGGCGTAACGCCCGCACGCCTGCCCGCACGCTCGTTTCGTCGGTTGGCTTAGGCATACAGAGTTCATTCTGAGTCTAAGATCGGACCGGACTGAGGGTTGCGACAGCAAGATCAGCAGCATGCAGTGGGGACCCGACCAATCCTCGGCTTGCGTATCCCACCCCTCTGGCCGACTGAGCGACCGCACGTTCGTTTCGTGGGTTGACTGAGGCATAGGGAGTTCATTCCTAGTCTAAGCATACGAAGTTCATTCTCAGTCTAAGATCAGACTAGACCGAGGGTTGCGACAGCACATTTGGGCTCGGGCATGTGCTGGTGCCACATTTTTCTTCATTGGGGCACCATCGTCGGAGCATCATCGGAGAACCTGATAGGCGGCATTGGGGTTCCGGCGATCAGGTGTGCGCACATGATGTGCGATGGGCGCTGGTACTCTGCCCTTATATTGGCACCCTATCCTTCATCAAACCTCGAGAACTCACACCCACTTAAAGAACATTTGAGATTTTACAGGTTTGCTGCCAGTAGCCATTAAAGTGTCTGAAATGGGGACACTTTTTTGAAATGGTCACAAAATCTTGTACACTTCGAGTTTTTAGCTGATTTTTTTTTAGCATTCCAACAAAAATACAAGGATCATGTCTACCAAGTTTGGGGCCAAAAATCCTTTCGAAAAAATTTTAAAAACTTTCAAAAAAATTTTAAAATGTTTCGAAAACTGTGAAAAATAGAAAGCGAGTCTTCTTGCCATGAAACTTCACGTGAAGGCTTAAGGGACCATTGTATGAATTTACAAGCCATAAAAATGGCATTGGCACATAGAAATATGAAGATGTGCGTAAACCCACCGACCACCCTATCGATTCACGGCTTGTGCATCCCGTCTCTCTAGCCGTCGTAGTGCCCGCCCGCCCATCCACTTGCTCTTTTCGTCTGTTGGCTTAGGCATACGGAGTTCATTCCCAGTCTAAGATTGGACTGGACCAAGGGTTGCGGTAGCAAGATCAGCAGCACGCAGAGGGGGACCCAGTCGATCCTCGGCTTGCGCATCCTGCTCCTCTGGCCAGCTGAGCGCCCGCACGCTCATTTCATGGGTTGACTTAGGTATATAGAGTTATTTTTCCCAGTCTAAGCATACGGAGTTCATTCCCAGTCTAAGATAAGACCGGACCGAGGGTTGCGTCAGCACATACTGGGCTTGGGCATGTGCTGGTGTCGCATGTTTCTTTGTCGGGGCACCATCGTCGAAGAACCTGACCGACGGTAATGGGGTTCAGGCGATCGAAGGGGCCGGGGGGTGTGCGCACATGATGTGCGATGGGTGCTGATACTTGGCCCTTATATTGGCCCCCTATCCCTCATCAAACCTCAAGAACTCACACCCTCTTAAAGAGCATTTGAGATTTTACAGGTTTGCTGCCAGTAGCCATTAAAGTGTCTGAAATGGGGACACTTTTTTCAAATGGTCACAAAATCTTGTACACTTTGACTTTTTAGCTGATTTTTTGTGCATGCCAAAAAAAATACAAGGATCACGTCTGCCAAGTTTGGGGCCAAAACACCTTCCGAAAAAATTTTAAAAAATCTCGAACCGCAAGAAGTTTCAAAAATCATCAAAAATAAAAAACGAGTCATCTTGCCATGAAACTTCACGTGAAGGCTTAAGGGACCATTGTATGAATTCACAAGCCATAAAAATGGCATTGGCACTCAAAAATATGAAGATGTGCCTAAACCCACCTACCAGCCTATCGATCCACGACTTGCGCATCCCGTCTTTCTGGTTGGCATAGTGTCCGCCTGCCCGCTCGTTTCATCTGTTGGCTTAGGTAGACAGAGTTCATTCCCAGTCTAAGATCGGACCCGACCGAGGGTTGCGACAGCAGGATCGATAGCACGTAGAGGGGGACCCGGCCGATCCCCGACTTGCGCATCCCACCCCTCTGGCCGGCTGAGTGCCGCCCGCACGTTCGTTTCGTGGGTTGACTTAGGCATACAGAGTTCATTCCCAGTCTAAGATCGGACCGGACCGAGGGTTGTGGCAGCACATGCTGGGCTCGAGCATGTGATGGTGGTGTATTTTTCTTCCCTGGGGCACCATCGCCGGAGAACCTGACTGGATGCATTAGGGTACCGACGGCATTGGGGTTCCGACGATCGGGGGGCTGGGGGTGTGCGCACATGATGTGCGATGGGTGCTGGTACTTGGCCCTTATATTGGCCCCCTATCCCTCATCAAACCTTGAGAACTCACACCCCCTTAAAGAGCATTTGAGATTTTACAGGTTTGCTGTCAGTAGCCATTAAAGTGTCTAAAATGGGGACACTTTTTTCAAATGGTCACAAAATCTTGTACACTTTGAGGTTTTAGCTAAATTTTTTTGTGCATGCCAAAAAAAATACAAGGATCACGTCCACCAAGTTCGGGGCCAAAAATCCTTCTGAAAAAATTCGAAAAAATCTTGAACCGTAAAAATTTTTGAAAATCATGAAAAATAGAAAACGAGTCGTCTTGCCATCAAACTTCACGTGAAGGTTTAAAGGACCATTGTATGAATTTACAAGGCATAAAAATGGCATTGGCATGCAGAAATATGAAGATGTGCCTAAACCCACCTACCACCCTATCGATCCTCGGCTTGCACATCCTTTTTCTCTGGCCGACGTAGTGCCTGCCCGCCCACTCGTTTCGTCGGTTGGCTTAGGCATACGGAGTTCATTCCCAATCTAAGATCAGACCAGACCGAAGGTTGTGGCAGCAAGATCGACAGCATGGAGAGGGGGACCCGACCGATCCTCGACTTGCGCATCCCACCCCTCTAGTCGACTGAGTGTCCGCACGCTCGTTTCGTGGGTTGACTTAGGCATACGGAGTTCATTTCCAGTCTAAGCATACGGAGTTCATTCCCAGTCTAAGATCAGACCAGACCGAGGGTTACGGCAGCACATGCTGGGCTCGGCCATGTGCTGGTGCTGCATTTTTCTTTGCCGGGGCACCATCGTCGGAGCATCGACGGAGAACCTGACCGACGGCATTGGGGTTCCGATGATCGGGCGGGCCGGGGGGGTGTGCGCACATGATGTGCGATGGGTGCTGGTGCTTGGCCCTTATATTGGGCCCCTATCCCTCATCAAACCTCGAGAACTCACACCCCCTTAAAGAGCATTTGTGATTTTACAGGTTTGCTGCCAATAGCCATTAAAGTGTCTGAAATGGGGACACTTCTTTCAAAGGGTCACAAAATCTTGTACACTTCGAGTTTTTGCCTGATTTTTTTTGTGCACGCCAAAAAAAATACAAGGATCACGTCTACCAAGTTTGGGGCCAAAAATCCTTACGAAAAAATTTTAAAATATCCCAAACTGCAAAAAGTTTCCAAAATCGTGAAAAATAGAAACCGAGTCGTCTTGGCATGAAACTTCACGTGAAGGCTTAAGGGACCATTGTATGAATTTCCAAGCCATAAAAATGGCATTGGAATGCAAAAATATGAAGACGTGCCTAAACCCACCTACCACCCTATCGATCCATGGCTTGCGCATCCCGTCTCTCTAGCCAGTGTAGTGCCCGCCCACCCGCCTGCTCATTTCGTCGGTTGGCTTAGGCATACGGGGTTCATTCCCAGTCTAAGATCAGACCGGACCAAGGGTTGCGGTAGCACATGCTGGGTTCGGGCATGTGCTGGTGCCCCATTTTTCTTCACCGGGGCACCATCGTCGGAGCGTCGCCAAAGAACCTGATCGGTGACATTGGGGTACCGGCGGCATTGGCGTTCCGGCGATCGGGGGGCCAGGGGAGGTGTGCGCACATGATATGCGATGGGTGCTGGTACCTGGCCCTTATATTGGCCTTCTATCCCTCTTCAAACCTCGAGAACTCACACCCGCTTAAAGAGCATTTGAGATTTTACAGGTTTGCTGCCAGTAGCCATTAAAGTGTCTGAAATGGGGACACTTTTTTTAAATGGCCACAAAATCTTGTACACTTTGAGTTTTTAGCTAACTTTTTTTGTGCACGCCAACAAAAATACAAGGATCACGTCTACAAAGTTTTTGGCCTAAACTGCTTCCGAAAAAATTTTAAAAAATCACGAACCGTAAAAGTTTCAAAAATTGTGAAAAATAGAAAACGAGTCGTGTTGCCATGAAACCTCACGTGAAGGCTTAAGGGACCATTGTATGAATTTACGGGCCATAAAAATGGCATTGGAATGCAGAAATATGAAGATGTGCCTAAACCCACCTACCACCCTATCGACCCACACTTGCGCATCCTGTCTCTTTAGCCAACGTAGTGCCCGCCTGCCCGCCCGCTCGTTTCGTCAGTTGGCTTAGGCATACGGAGTTCATTCCCAGTCTCAGATTAGACTGGACCGAGGGTTGTAGTAACAGGATGGACAGCATGTAGAGGGGGACCCGGACGATCCTCGGCTTGCGCATCCCACCCCTCTAGTCGGCTGAGCGCCCGCACGCCCGTTTCATGGGTTGACTTAGGCATACAGCGTTCATTCCTAGTCTAAGCATACGGAGTTCATTGCTAGTCTAAGATCAGACTGGACGGAAGGTTGCGGTAGCACATCCTGGGCTCGGGCATGTGTTGGTGCCGAACTTTTCTTCATCGAGGCACCATCGTCGAAGCATCATCGGAGAGCCTGATAGGTGGTATTGGGGTACCGACGACATTGAGGTTCCGGCAATCAGGGGGCCGGGGGAGGTGCACGCACATGATGTACGATGGGTGCTTGTACTTGGCCCTTATATTGGCCCCCTACCCCTCATCAAACCTCGAGAACTCACACCCCCTTAAAGAGCATTTGAGATTTTACAGGTTTGCTGCCATTAGCGATTAAAGAGTCTGAAATGGGGACACTTTTTTCAAATGGTCACAAAATCTTGTACACTTCCAGTTTCTAGCTGATTGTTTTTGTGCAAGCCAACAAAAATACAGGGATCACGTCTGCCAAGTTTCGGGCCAAAACACCTTTCAAAAAAATTTAAAAAAATCTCGAACCCCAAAAAGTTTTGAAAATCGTGAAAAATGGAAAACGAGTCGTCTTGCCATGAAACTTCACGTGAAGGCTTAAGGGATCATTGTATGAATTTACAAGCCACAAAAATGGCATTGGCATGCAGAAATATGAAGATGTGACTAAACCCACCTACCACCCTATCGATCCACGGCTAGCGCATCCCCTCTCTCTGGCCGATGCAGTGCCCGCCCGGCCACCCGCTTGTTTTGTCGGTTGGCTTAGGCATACGGAGTTCATTCCCAGTCTAAGATCAGACCGAACCGAGGGTTACGGCTGCACATGCTGGGCTCGGGCATGTGCTGGTGCCGCATTTTTCTTCGCTGGGGCACCATCACCGGAGAACCTGACCGATGGCATTAGGGTTCCGCCGATCGGGGGGGTGTGCGCACATGATGTACGATGGGTGCTGGTACTTGGCCCTTATATTGGCCCCTTATCCCTCAACAAACCTCGAGAGCTCACACCCCCTTAAAGAGCATTTGAGATTTTACAGATTTGCTGCCAGTAGCAATTAATGTGTCTGAAATGGGGACACTTTTTTCAAATGGTCACAAAACCTTGCACACATTGAGTTTTTAGCTGAATTTTTTTGTGCTTGGCAAAAAAAATACAAGGATCACGTCTACCAAGTTTGGGGCCAAAACTCCTTCCAAAAAATTTTAGAAAATCCCAAACCGCAAAAAGTTTCAAAAATCACGAAAAATAGAAAACGAGTCGTCTTGCCATGAAACTTCACGTGAAGGCTTAAGGGACCATTGTATGAATTTACAAGCCATAAAAATGGCACTGGCATGCAGAAATATGAAGATGTGCCTAAACCCACCTGCCACCCTATCGATCCACGGCTTGCGCATCCGCCTCTCTGGCCGGTGTAGTGCTCGCCCGCCCACCCATCTGCTCGTTTTGTCGGTTGGCTTAGGCATACAGAGTTCATTCCCAATCTAAGATCGGACCAAACCGAGGCTTGTGACAGCAGGATCAACAGCTTACAGAGGGGGACCCGGCCGATCCCCGACTTGCGCATCCCGCCCCTCTGGCCGAATGAGCGCCCGCACGCTCGTTTCGTGGGTTGACATAGGCATACGGAGTTCATTCCCAGTCTAAGCATACGGAGCTCATTCCTAGTCTAAGATCAGATCGGACCGAGGGTTACGGCAGCACATGCTGGGCTCAGGCATGTGCTGGTGCCTCATTTTTCTTCGTCGGGGCACCATCGCCGGAGCATCGCTGGAGAACCTGACTGGCAGCATTGGGGTTCCGACGATCGGAGGGGTAGAAAAACGAGTCGTCTTGCCATGAAACTTCACGTGAAGGCTTAAGGGATCATTGTATGGATTTACAAGCCATAAAAATGGCATTGGCATGCAGAAATATGAAGATGTGCCTAATCCACCTACCACCCTATCGATCCACGGCTTGCACATCCCGTCTCTCTGGCCGGCATAGTGCCCGCCCACCCACCCGTCTGCTCGTTTTATCGGTTGGCTTAGGCATACGGAGTTCATTCCTAGTCTAAGATCAAGCCAAATCGAGGCTTGCGGTAGCAGGATCAACAGCTTGCAGAGGGGGACTCGGTCGATCCTCGGCTTGCGCATCCTGCCTCTTTGGTCGACTGAGCGCCCGCACGCTCGTTCCGTGGTTTGACATAGGCATACGGAATTCATTCCCAATCTAGGCGTACGGAGCTCATTCCTAGTCTAAGATCATATCCAACCGAGGGTTGCGGCAGCACATGCTGGGCTCAGGCATGTGCTGGTGCCTCATTTTTCTTCATCGAGGCACCATCACCAGAGCATCACCAAAGAACCTGACCGGCGGCATTGGGGTTCCGGCGATCGGGGGGCAGAAAAATGAGTCGTCTTGCCATGAAACTTCACGTGAAGGCTTAAGGGATCATTGTATGAATTTACAAGCCATAAAAATGGCATTGGCATGCAGAAATATGAAGATGTGCCTAAACCCACCTACCACCCTATCGATCCACGGCTTGCACATCCTGTCTCTCTGGCCGGCGTAGTGCCCGCCCGCCCACCCGCCTGCTCGTTTTGTCGGTTGGCTTAGGCATACGTAGTTCATTCCCAATCTAAGATTGGACCAAATCGAGTCTTGCGGCAGCAGGATCGGTAGCTTGCAGAGGGGGACCCGATCGATCCCCGATTTGCGCATCCCGCCCCTTTGGCCGACTGAGCGCCCGCACGCTCGTTTAGTGGGTTGACATAGGCATACGGAGTTCATTCCTAGTCTAAGCATACGGAGCTCATTCCTAGTCTAAGATCAGATCAGACCGAGGGTTGCAGCAGCACATGCTGCGCTCAGGCATGTGCTGGTGCCTCATCTTTCTTCGTCGGGGGACCATCGCCAGAGCATCGCCAGAGAACCTGACCGGCGGCATTGGGGTTCCGGCGACCGGGGGGGCGGAAAAATGAGTCGTCTTGCCATGAAACTTCACGTGAAGGCTAAGGGATCATTGTTTGAATTTACAAGCCATAAAAATGGCATTGGCATGCAGAAATATGAAGATGTGCCTAAACCCACCTACCACCCTATCGATCCACGGCTTGCGCATCCCGTCTCTCTGGTCGACGCAGTGCCCGCCCGACCTCCCGCTTGTTTCGTCGGTTGCCTTAGGCATACGGAGTTCATTCCCAGTCTAAGATCAGACCAGACCGAGGGTTGCGACTGCACATGCTGGGCTCGGGCATGTGCTGGTACCGTATTTTTCTTCGCTGGGGCACCATCGTCAGAGAACCTGACCGGCGGCATTGGGGTTCCAGCGATCGGGGGTCGGGGGGTGTGCGCACATGATGTGCGATGGGTGCTGGTACTTGGCCCTTATATTGGCCCCCTATCCCTCATCAAACCCCGAGAACTCACACCCCCTTAAAGAGCATTTGAGATTTTACAGGTTTGCTGCCAGTAGCCATTAAAGCGTCTAAAATGGGGACACTTTTTTCAAATGATCACAAAATCTTGTACACTTTGAGTTTTTAGCTGAATTATTTTGTGCATGCCAAATAAAATGCAAGGATCATGTCTACCAGGTTTGGGCCAAAAATCCTTTTGAAAAAATTTAAAAAAATCCCAAACCGTAAAAAGTTTCAAAAATCGTGAAAAATAAAAAACGAGTCGTCTTGCCAGGAAACTTCATGTGAAGGCTTAAGGGACCATTGCCTGAATTTACAAGCCATAAAAATGGCATTGGCATGCAGAAATATGAAGATGTGCCTAAACCCACCTACCACCCCATCGATCCACGGCTTGCGCATCCCGTCTCTCTGGCTGACGTAGTGCCCGCCCGCCCGCCCGCCTGCTCGTTTCGTTGGTTGGCTTAGGCATATGGAGTTCATTCCCAGTCTAAGATCGGACCAGACTGAGGGTTGCGGCAGCACATGCTGGGCTTGGGCATGTGCTGGTGCCGCATTTTTCTTCGCCAAGGAACCATCACCGGAGAACCTGACTGGTGGTATTGGGGTTCCGGTGATTAGGGGCTGGGGGGGTGTGCGCACATGATGTGCGATGGGTGCTGGTACTTGGCCCTTATATTGGCACCCTATCCCTCATCAAACCTCCAGAACTCACACACCCTTAAAGAACATTTGAGATTTTACTGGTTTTCTGCCAGTAGCCATTAAAGTGTCTGAAATGAGGACACTTTTTTCAAATGGTCACAAAATCTTGTACACTTTGAGTTTTTAGCTGAATTTTTTTATGCATGCCAAAAAAAATACAAGGATCACGTCTACAAAGTTTGGCACAAAAACTCCTTTTGAAAAAATTTTAAAAAATCCCGAACCACAAAAAGTTTCAAAATTTGTGAAAAATAAAAAACGAGTCGTCTTGCCATGAAACTTCACGTGAAGGATTAAGGGACCATTGTATGAATTTACAAGCCATAAAAATGGCATTGGCATGCAGAAATATGAACATGTGCCTAAACCCACCTACCACCTTATCGATCCATGGCTTGCGCATCCCGTCTCTCTGGCCGGCGTAGTGCCCACCCACCCTTCCACCCGCTTGTTTCGTCGATTGGCTTAGGCATACGGAGTTCATTCCCAGTCTAAGATTGGTGCAGATCAAGGGTTGCGGCAGCAGGATCAGTAGCACGTAGAGGGGGACCCGGCCTCCCCGGCTTGCGTATCCCACCCCTCTGGCTGGCTGAGCATCCGCACGCTCATTTCGTGGGTTGACTTAGGCATACGGAGTTCATTCCATGTCTAATCATACGGAGTTCATTCCCAGTCTAAGATCAGACCGGACCGAGGGTTATGGCAGCACATGCTGGGCTCGAGAATGTGCTGCTGACGGCATTGGGGTTTCGACGATCGGGCGGGCCGGGGGGTGTGCGCACATGATGTGCGATGGGTGCTGGTACCTGGCTCTTATATTGGTCCCCTATCCCTCATCAAACCTCGAGAACTCATACCCTCTTAAAGAGCATTTGAGATCTTATAGGTTTGCTGCCTGTAGCAATTAAAGTGTCTGAAATGGGGACATTTTTTTCAAATGGTCACAAAATCTTGTACACTTCGAGTTTTTAGCTGATTCTTTTGTGCATGCCAACAAAAATACAATGATCATATCTACCAAGTTTGGGGCCAAAAATCCTTACGAAAAAGTTTTAAAAAATCTCGAACCACAAAAAGTTTCAAAAATCTTGAAAAATAGAAACCGAGTCGTCTTGGCATGAAACTTCACGTGAAGGCTTAAGGGACCATTCTATGAATTTACAAGCCATAAAAATGGCATTGGCTTGCAAAAATATGAAGATGTGGCTAAACCCACCTACCACCTTATCGATCCACGGCTTGCGCATCCCATCTCCCTTGTCGGTGTAGTGCCCGCTCGGCCGCCCGCACGCTCGTTTCGTCGGTTGGCTTCGGCATACGAGGTTCATTCCCAGTCTAAGATCGGATCGGACTGAGGGTTGCGGCAGCACATGCTGGGCTCGGGCATGTGCTGGTGCCGCATTTTTCTTCGTCGGGGCACCATCATCGGAGCATCATTGGAGAACCTGACCGACGGCATTGGGTTCCGGCGATCGGGGGGGCCGGGGGGGTTTGCACATGATGTGCGATGGGTGCTGGTACTTGGCCCTTATATTGGCCCCCTATCCCTCATCAAACCTCGAGAACTCACACCACCTTAAAGAGCATTTGGGATTTTACAGGTTTGCTACCAGAAGCCATTAAAGTGTTTGAAATGGGGACAATTTTTTCAAATGGTCACAAAATCATGTACACTTTGAGTTTTTAGCTGAATTTATTTGTGCATGCCAACAAAAATACAAGGATCACGTCTACCAAGTTTGGGGCCAAAACTCCTTCCGAAAAAATTTTAAAAAATCCCAAACCACAAAAAGTTTCAAAAATCGTGAAAAATAGAAAACGAGTCGTCTTGCAATGAAACTTCACGTGAAGGCTTAAGGGACCATTGTATGAATTTACAGGCCATAAAAATGGCATTGGCATGCAGAAATATGAAGATGTGCCTAAACCCACCTACCACCTTATCGATCCACGGCTTGCGCATCCCGTCTCCCTGGCCGGCGTAGTGCCCGCCCGCCCTTCCGCCCGCTTGTTTCGTTGATTGGCTTAGGCATACGGAGTTCATTCCCAATCTGAGATCGAATCAGACCGAGGGTTGCGACAGCACATGTTAGGCTCGGGCATGTGCTGGTGCCGTAATTTTCTTCACCGGCTGAGCGTCCGATCGTTCGTTTCGTGGGTTGACATAGGCTTATAGAGTTCATTCCCAGTCTAGGCATACGGAGTTCATTCCCAGTCTAAGATCGGACCGGACTGAGGGTTGCGATAGGACACGCTGGGCTCGGGCATGTGTTGGTGCCGCATTTTTCTTCGTCGGGGCACCATCGTCGGAGCATCGCCAGAGAACCTGACCGACAGCATTGGGGTTCCGACGATAGGGTGGGTTAGGGGGTGTGCGCACATGATGTACGATGGGTGCTGGTACTTGGCCCTTATATTGGCCCCCTATCCCACATCAAACCTCGAGAACTCACACCCCTTAAAGAGCATTTGAGATTTTACAGGTTTGCTGCCAGTAACTATTAAAATGTCTGAAATGGGGACACTTTTTTCAAATGGTCACAAAATCTTGTACACTTTGAGTTTTTAGCTGATTTTTTTTATGCATGCCAAAAAAAATAAAATGATCATGTCTACCATGTTTCGAGCCAAAACTCCCTTCAAAAAAATTTTAAAAAATCCCGAACCGTAAAATGTTTCAGAAATCATGAAAAATAGAAATTGAGTCATCTTGCCACGAAAGCTCATGTGATGGCTTAAGGGACCACTGTATGAATTTACAAGCCATAAAAATGGCATTGGCACGTAGAAATATGAAGATGTGCCTAAACCCACCTACCACCCTATCGATCCACGGCTTGCGCATCCCATCTCTCTTGCCGACGTAGTGCCTGCCCGCTCGTTTCGTCGATTGGCTTAGGCATACAGAGTTCATTCCCAGTCTAAGATTGGACTGGACCGAGGGTTGTTGCAGCAGGATCGGCAGCACGCAGAGGGTTACCTGGTCGATCCCCAACTTGCGCATCCCGCCCCTCTTGTCGGCTGAGCGTCCGCACGCTCGTTTCAAGGGTTAACTTAGGCATATGGAGTTCATTCCCAGTCTAAGCATACGGAGTTCATTCCCAGTCTAAGATAGGACCAGATCGTGGGTGGCAGCAGCACATGCTGGGCTTGGGCATGTGCTGGTGCCGCATTTTTCTTCATCGGGGAACCATCATCGGAGCATCGTCGGAGAACCTGACCGGCGGCATTGGGGTTCCAGCAATCGGGGGGGCCGGGGGGTGTGCGCACATGATGTGCGATGGGTGCTGGTACTTGGCCCTTATATTGGCCCCCTATCCCTCATCAAACCTTGAGAACTCACACCCCCTTAAAGACCATTTGAGATTTTACAGGTTTGCTGTCAGTAGCCCTTAAAGTGTCTAAAATGGGGACGTTTTTTTCAAATGTTCACAAAATCTTGTACACTTCGAGTTTTTAGCTGAATTTTTTTGTGCATGCCAACAAAAATAAAAGGATCACGTCTACCAAGTTTGGGTGCAACACTCCTTCCGAAAAAATTTTAAAAAATCCCGAACCATAAAAATTTTGAAAATTGTGAAAAATAGAAAACGAGTTGTCTTGCCATGAAACTTTACGTGAAGGCTTAAGGGACCATTGTATGAATTTACAAGCCATAAAAATGGCGTTGGCATGCAGAAATACGAAAATGTGACTAAACCCACCTACCACCCTATCGATCCACGGCTTGCGCATCTCGTCTCTCTGGCCAGTGTAGTGCCCGCCCACCCGTCCGCTTGTTTCGTCGGTTGGCTTAGGCATACGAATTTCATTCCCAGTCTAAGATCAGACCAGACCGAGGGTTACGGCAGCACATGCTGGGCTCAGGCATGTGCTGGTGCCACATTTTTCTTCGCCGGGGCACCATCACTGCAGCATCGCCAGAGAGCCTGATCGATGGCATTGGGGTTCCAGCGATCGGGGGGGCCGGGGGGTGTGCACACATGATGTGCGATGGGTGCTGGTACTTGGCCCTTATATTGGCCCCCTATCCCTTATCAAACCTCGAGAACTCACACCTCCTTAAAGACCATTTGAGATTTTATAGGTTTGCTATCAATAGCCCTTAAACTGTCTGAAATGGGGACACTTTTTTCAAATGGTCACAAAATATTGTACACTTCGAGTTTTTAGCTGAATTTTTTTGTGCATGCCAAAAAAAATACAAGGATCATGTCTTCCAAGTTTGGGGTTAAAACTCCTTTCGAAAAAATTTTAACAAATCCCGAACCTCAAAAAGTTTTAAAAATCATGAAAAATAGAAAACGAGTCGTCTTGCCATGAAACTTCACGTGAAGGCTTAAGTGACCATTGTATGAATTTACAAGCCATAAAAATGGCATTGGCTCACAGAAATATGAAGATGTGCCTAAACCCACCTACCACCCTATCGATCCACGGCTTGCGCATCCCGTCTCTCTGGCCAGCGTAGTGCCCGCCCGCCCGCCCGCCCGTCCGCTCATTTCGTCGGTTGGCTTAGGCATATGGAGTTCATTCCCAATCTAAGATCAGACCGGATTGAGGGTTGCAGAAGTAGGATCGACAGCATGCAGAGGGGGACCAGATCGATCCCTAACTTACGCATCCCGCCCTCTGGTCGGATGAGCGCCCACACACTCGTTTCGTGGGTTGACTTAGGCATGCGGAGTTCATTCCCAGTCTAAGCATATGGAGTTCATTCCCAGTCTAAGATCAGACCGGACCGAGGGTTGCGGCAGCAGATGTTGGGTTCGAGCATGTGCTGGTGCCGTAATTTTCTTCGTCGGGGCACCATCGCCAGATCTTCGCCAGAGAACTTGACAGCAGCCTTGGGTTCCGACGATCGGGGGGGCCGGGGGGTGTGTGCACATGATGTGCGATGGGTGCTGGTACTTGGCCCCTATATTGGCCCCCTATCCCTCATCAAACCTCGAGAACTCACACCCCCTTAAAGAGCATTTGAGATTTTACAGGTTTGCTGCCAGTAGCCCTTAAAGTGTCTGAAATGGGGACACTTTTCTCAAATGGTCACAAAATCTTGTACACTTCGAGTTTTTAGCTGATTTTTTTTGTGCATGCCAACAAAAATAAAAGGATCACATCTACCAAGTTTGGGTGCAACACTCCTTCCAAAAAAATTTTAAAAAATCCCGAACCGCAAAAAGTTTTGAAAATCATAAAAAATAGAAAACGAGTCGTCTTGCCATGAAACTTTACGTGAAGGCTTAAGGGACCATTGTATGAATTTACAAGCCATAAAAATGGCATTGGCATACAGAAATATAAAGATGTGACTAAACCCACCTACCACCCTATCGATCCACGGCTTGCGCATCCCGTCTCTCTGGCCGGTGTAGTGCCAGCCCACCCGTTCGCTTGTTTCGTCGGTTGGCTTAGGCATACGAAGTTCATTCCCAGTCTAAGATTAGACCAGACCGAGGGTTGCGACAGTACATGCTAGGCTCAGGCATGTGCTGGTGCCACATTTTTCTTCGTCGGGGCACCATCGTCGGAGCATCGCCGGAGAGCCTGACCGGCGCCATTGGGGTTCCGGCAATCGGGGGGGCCGGGAGGTGTGCGCACAAGATGCACAATGGGTGCTGGTACTTGGCCCTTATATTGGCACCCTATCGCTCATCAAACCTCGAGAACTCACACCCCCTTAAAGAGCATTTGAGATTTTACAGGTTTCCTGCAAGTAGGCATTAAAGTGTCTGAAATGGGGACACTTTTTTCAAATGGTCACAAAATCTTGTACACTTCGAGTTTTTAGCTGAATTGTTTTGTGGAAGCCAATAAAACTACAAGGATCACGTCTACCAAGTTTGGGACCAAAAATCCTTCCGAAAAAATTTTAAAAAATCCCAAACCGTAAAAAGTTTCAAAAATAGTGAAAAATAGAAAACGAGTCGTCTTGCCATGAAACTTCACGTGAAGGCTTAAGGGACCATTGTATGAATTTACAAGCCATGAAAATGGCATTGGCACGTAGAAATATGAAGATGTGCCTAAACCCACATACCACCCTATCGATCCACGGCTTGCGCATCTCGTCTCTCTGGCCGACGTAGTGCCCGCCCCCCGCCCGCCCGCTCGTTTCGTCGGTTGTCTTTGGCATACGGAGTTCATTCCCAATCTAAGATCAGACCAAACTGAGGGTTACGGTAGTAGGATCGACAAGATACAGAGGGGGACCCGATCGATCCCCTGCTTGCACATCCCGCCCCTCTGGCCGGTTGAGCGCCCGTACGCTCGTTTCGTGGGTTGACTTAGGCATACGGAGTTCATTCCCAGTCTAAGCATACGGAGTTCATTGCCAGTCTAAGATCAGACCAGACTGAGGGTTGCCATAGCACATGCTGGGCTCGGCCATGTGCTGGTGCCACATTTTTCTTCGTCGGGGCACTATCGCCAGAGCATCGTCGGAGAACCTGACCGGCAGTATTGGGGTTCCGGCAATCAGAGGGGCCGGGGGGTGCGCGCACATGATGTGTGATGGGTGCTGGTACTTGGCCCTTATATTGGCCCCCTATCCCTCATCAAACCTTGACAACTCACACCCCCTTAAAGAGCATTTGAGATTTTACAGGTTTGCTGCTAGTAGCCATTAAAGTGTCTCAAATAGGACACTTTTTTCAAATGGTCACAAAAACTTGTACACTTTGAGTTTTTAGCTGAATTTTGTTGTGCCCACCAACAAAAATAAAAGGATCACGTCTACCAAGTTTGGGGCCAAAACTCCTTCCGAAAAAATTTTAAAAAATCCCGAACCGTGAAAAGTTTCAAAAATTGTGAAAAATAGAAAACGAGTCGTCTTGCCATGAAACTTCACGTGAAGCCTTAAGGGACCATTGTATGAATTTACAAGCCATAAAAATGGCATTAGCATGTAGAAATATGAAGATTTGCCTAAATCCACCTACCACCTTATCGATCCACGGCTTGCGCATCCCGTCTCTCTCGCTGGTGTACTGCCCGCCCGTCCGCCCGCTCGTTTCGTCAGTTGGCTTAGGCATACAAAGTTCATTCTCAGTCTAAGATCGGACCAGACTGAGGGTTGCAGCAGCATGCAAAGGGGGACTCGGCCGATCCCCAGCTTGCGCATCCCCCCCTCTGGCCGGCTGAGCGCCCGTACGCTCATTTTGTGGGTTGACCTAGGCATACGGAGTTCATTCCCAGTCTAAGCATACGGAGTTCATTCCCAGTCTAAGATCAGACCGGACCGAGAGTTGTGGCAGCACATGCTAGGCTCGGGCATGTGTTGGTGCCGCATTTTTCTTCGTCGGGGCACCATCGTCGGAGAACCTAACCGGCGGCATTGGGGTTCCGACGGTCGGGGGGTCGGGGGGTTGTGCGCACATGATGTGCGATGGGTGCTAGTACTTGGCCCTTATATTGGCCACCTATCCTTCATCAAACCTCAAGAACTCACACCCCCTTAAAGATCATTTGAGATTTTACAGGTTTGCTACCAGTAGCCATTAAAGTGTCTAAAATGGGGACACTTTATTCAAATGGTCACAAAATCTTGTACACTTCGAGTTTTTAGCTGAATTTTTTTGTGCATGCCAACAAAAATAAAAGGATCACGTCTACCAAGTTTGGGGCCAAAAGTCCTTCTGAAAAAAGTTAAAAAAATCTCGAACCGTAAAAAGTTTCAAAAATCGTAAAATATAGAAAACGAGTCATCTTGCCATGAAACTTCACGTGAAGTCTTAAGGGACCATTGTATGAATTTACAAGCCATAAAAATGGCATTGGTAGGCAGAATTATGAAGGTGTGCGTAAACCCACCTACCACCTTATCGATCCACGGCTTGCGCATCCTGTCTCTCTGGCTGGCGTAGTGCCCGCCCGCCCACCCGCTCGTTTCGTCGGTTGGCTTAGGCATACAGAGTTCATTCCCACTCTAAGATCAGACCAGAATGAGGGTTACGGCAGCTCAAGCTGGGCTCGGGCATGTGCTACGATCGCATTTTTCTTCGTCGGGGCTCCACCGTCAGAGAACCTGGCGATCGGGGTAGCCGGAGGGGGTGTGCGCACATGATGTGCATTGGGTGATGGTACTTGGCCCTTATGTTGGCCCCCTATCCCTCATCAAACCTCGAGAACTCACACCCCCTTAAAGAGCATTTGAGATTTTACAGGTTTGCTGCCAGTAGCCATTAAAGTGTCTGAACTGGGGACACTTTTTTCAAATGGTCACAAAATCTTGTACACTTTGAGTTTTTAGCTGAATTGTTTTGTGCATGCCAAAAAAAATACAAGGATCATGTCTACCAAGTTTGGGGCCAAAAATTCATCCAAAAATATTTTAAAAAATCCCAAACCGTAAAAAGTTTCAAAAATCGTGAAAAATAGAAAACGAGTCATCTCGCCATGAAACTTCACGTGAAGGCTTAAAGGACCATTGTATGAATTTACAAGCCATAAAAATGGCATTGGCATGCAGAAATATGAAGATGTGCCTAAATCCACCTACCACCCTATCGATCCACAGCTTGCGCATCCCATCTCTCTGGCCGACGTAGTGCTCGCCCGCCCGCTCGTTTCGTCGGTTGGCCTAGGCATACGGAGTTCATTCCTAACCTAAGATTGAACCGGACCAAGGGTTGTGGCAGCAGGATCGGCAACACGTAGAGGGGGACCCGGTCGATCCCCGGCATGCGCATCCCGCCCCTCTGGGCGGCTGAGCGCCCGCACGCTTGTTTCATGGGTTGACTTAGGCATACGGAGTTCATTCCCAGTCTAAGCATACGGAGTTCATTCCCAGTCTAAGATCGGATCAGACTGAGGGTTGCAGCAGCACATGCTGGGCTCAGGCTTGTGCTGGTACCACATTTTTCTTCACCGGGGCACCATCGTCGGAGCATCGCCGGAGAACCTAACCGGCGGCATTGGGGTTCCGGCGATCGGGGGGGCCGGGGGGTGTGCGCACATGATATGCGATGGGTGCTGGTACTTGGCCCTTATATTGGCCCCCTATCCCTTATCAAACCTCGAGAACTCACACCCCCTTAAAGCAAATTTGAGATTTTCCAGGTTTCCTGCCAGTAGCCATTAAAGTGTTTGAAATGGGGACACTTTTTTCAAATGGTCACAAAATCTTGAACACTTTGAGTTTTTAGCTGAATTTTTTTGTGCATGCCAAAAAAAATACAAGGATCACATGTACCAAGTTTGGGGCGAAAAATCCTTCCGAAAAAATTTAAAAAAATCCCGAACCAAAAAAAGTTTCAAAAATCGTGAAAAATAGAAAACAAGTCGTCTTGCCATGAAACTTCACGTGAAGGCTGAAGGGACCATTGTATGAATTTACAAGCCATAAAAATGGCATTGGCATTCAGAAATATGAAGATGTGCCTAAACCCACCTACCACCCTATCGATCCACGGCTTGCGCATCCCGTCTCTCTGGCCGACGTAGTGCCCGCCTGCCCGGCCGCTCGTTTCATCGGTTGGCTTAGGCATACGGGGTTCATTCTCAGTCTAAGATGGGACTGGATCGAGGGTTGCGGCGTAGGATCGGCAGCACGAGGAGGGGGACCCGATCGATCCCTGGCTTGCGCATCCCGGCCCTTTGGCCGGTTGGGCGCCTGCACGCTCATTTCGTGGGTTGACTTAGGCATACGAAGTTCATTCCCAGTCTAAGCATACGAGTTCATTCCCAGTCTAAGATCAGACCAGACCGATGGTTGCGACAGCACATGCTTGGCTCGGTCAAAATGCAAAGGGGGACCCAGCCGATCCCCGCCTTGCGTATCCTGCCCCTCTGGCCGGTTGAACGCCCGTACGCTAATTTCGTGGGTTGACTTAGGCATACGAAGTGCTTTCCTAGACTAAGATCGGATTGGACCAAGAGTTACGATAGCACATGCTGGGCTCGGGCATGTGCTGGTGCAACATTTTTCTTCGTCGTGGCACGACCACCGGAGCATCATCGAGAACCTGACCAGTGGCATTGGGGTTCCGGCGACCGAGGGGGGCCGAGGGGGGTGTGCGCACATGATGTGCGATTGGTGCTGGTACTTGGCCCTTATATTGGCCCCTATATTGGCCCCCTATCCCTCATCAAACCTCGAGAACTCACACCCTCTTAAAGAGCATTTGAGATTTTACAGGTTTGCTGCCAGTTGCCATTAAAGTGTCTAAAATGGAAACACTTTTTTCAAATGGTCACAAAATCATGTACACTTCGAGTTGTTAGCTAAATTTTTTTATGCATGCCAACAAAAATACAAGGACCACGTCTACCAAGTTTGGGGTCAAAAATCCTTTCGAAAAAAATTTAAAAAATCCTAAACCACAAAAAGTTTCAAAAATCGTGAAAAATAGAAAACGAGTCGTCTTGCCGTGAAACTTCACGTGAAGGCTTAAAGGACCATTGTATGAATTTACAAGCCATAAAAATGGCATTGGCATACAGAAATATGAAGATGTGCCTAAACCCAACTACCACCTTATCGATCGACGGCTTGCGCATCCCGTGTCTCTGGTCGGCGTGGTGCCCGCCCGCCCGCCCGTTCTTTTCGTCGGTTGGCTTAGGCATACGGAGTTCATTCCCAGTCTAAGATCAGACCAGACCGAGGGTTGCGGCAGCAAGATCGGTAGCACGCAGAGGGGGTCCCGGCCGATCCCCGGCTTACGCATCCCACCCCTCTGGCCGGTTGAGCGCCCGCACGCTCGTTTCATGGGTTGACTTAGGCATACGGAGTTCATTCCCAGTCTAACCATACGGAGTTCATTCCCAGTCTAAGATCAGACCGGACCGAGGGTTACGGTAGCACATGCTAGGCTCGGGCATGTGATGGTGCCACATTTTTCTTCACCGGGGCACGATCACCGAAGCATAACCGGTGGCATTGGGGTTCCAGTGATCGAGGGGGCCGGGGGGGTGTGCGCACATGATGTGCGATTGGTGCTGGTACTTGGCCCTTATATTGGCCCCCTATCCCTCATCAAACCTCGAGAACTCACACCGTCTTAAAGAGCATTTGAGATTTTACATGTTTGCTGCCAGTTGCGATTAAAGTGTCTAAAATGGAAACACTTTTTTCAGATGGTCACAAAATCATGTACACTTCGAGTTTTTAGCTAAATTGTTTTGTGCATGCCAACAAAAATACAAGGACCACGTCTACCAAGTTTGGGGTCAAAAATCCTTTTGAAAAAATTTTAAAAAATCTTCAACCACAAAAAGTTTCAAAAATCATGAAAAATAG
This sequence comes from Durio zibethinus, assembly GCF_047325235.1. Classification (NCBI taxonomy): domain Eukaryota; kingdom Viridiplantae; phylum Streptophyta; class Magnoliopsida; order Malvales; family Malvaceae; genus Durio; species Durio zibethinus. The sequence goes on along the minus strand of NC_143162.1, from coordinate 14,346,563 downwards.
AAAACGAGTCGTCTTGCCGTGAAACTTCACGTGAAGGCTTAAGGGACCATTGTATGAATTTACAAGCCATAAAAATGGCATTGGCACACAGAAATATGAAGATGTGCCTAAACCCACCTACCATCTTATCGATCCACGGCTTGCGCATCCCGTCTCTCTGGCCGGCGTGGTGCCCGCCCGCCCGCTAATTTCGTCGGTTGGCTTAGGCATACGGAGTTCTTTCGCAGTCTAAGATCGGACAGGATCGAGGGTTGGGACAGCAGGATCGGCAGCACACAGAGGGGGACCTGACCGATCCCCGGCTTGCGCATCCCGCCCTTCTGGCCGGCTGAGCGCTCGCACGCTCGTTTCGTGGGTTGACTTAGGCATACTGAGTTCATTCCCAGTCTAAGCATACAGAGTTCATTCCTAGTCTAAGATCGGACCGGACCGAGGGTTGTGGCAGCACATGCTGGGATCGGGCATGTGTTGGTGTCGTATTTTTCTTCATTGGGGCACCATCACCGAAGAATCACCGGAGAACCTGACCGGTGGCATTGGGGTTCCGGTGATCAGGGCGGTCAGGGGGGTGTGCACACATGATGTGCGATGGGTGCTGGGACTTGGCCCTTATATTGGCCCCCTATCCCTCACCAAACCTCAAGAACTCATACCCCCTTAAAGAGCATTTGAGATTTTACAGGTTTGCTGCCAGTAGCCATTAAAGTGTCTAAAATGGGGACACATTATTCAAATCGTCACAAAATCTTGTACACTTCGAGTTTTTAGCTGAATTTTTTTTGCATGCCAACAAAAATAAAAGGATCACGTCTACCAAGTTTTGGGTCAAAACTCCTTCCGAAAAAATTGTAAAAAATCCCGAACCGTAAAAAGTTTCAAAAATCATGAAAAATAAAAAATGAGTCGTCTTGCCAGGAAACTTCACGTGAAGGCTTAAGGGACCGTTGTATGAATTTAGATGCCATAAAAATGGCATTGGTATGCAGAAATATGAAGATGTGCCTAAACCCACCTACCACCCTATCAATCCACGGCTTGCGCATCCCGTCTCTCAGGCCGGTGCAGTGCTCGCCCGCCCGATAGTTTCGTCGGTTGGCTTAGGCATACAGAGTTCATTCCCAGTCTAAGATTCGACTAGACCGAGGGTTGTGGCAGCAAGATCGGTAGCACCTGGAGGGGGACCCGACCGATCCTCGGCTTGTGCATCCCGCCCCTCTGGCCGGCTGAGCACCTGCACGCTCGTTTCGTGGGTTGACTTACGCATACGGAGTTCATTGTCAGTCTAAGCATACAGAGTTCTTTCCCAGTCTAAGATCGGACCAGACCGAAGGTTACAGCAACACATGCTGGGCTCAGGCATGTGCTGGTGCGACATTTTTTCTTTGCCGGGGCACCATCGCCAGAGCATCGCTAGAGAACCTGGCCGATGGCATTGGGGTTCGGGCGATCGGAGGGGCCGGGGGGGTGTGCGCACATGATGTGCGATGGGTGCTGGTACTTGGCCCTTATATTGGCCCCCTATCCCTCATTAAACCTCGAGAACTCACACCCCCTTAAAGAGCATTTGAGATTTTACAGGTTTGCTGCCAGTAGCCATTAAAGTGTTTGAAATGGGGACACTTTTTTCAAATGGTCACAGAATCTTGTACACCTCAAGTTTTTAGCTTAATTTTTTTGTGCATACCAAAAAAAATAAAAGGATCACGTCTACTAAGTTTGGGGCCGAAACTCCTTACGAAAAAATTGTAAAAAATCCCGAACCGCAAAAAGTTCCAAAAATCATGAAAAATAGAAAATGAGTCGTCTTGCCAGGAAACTTCACGTGAAGACTTAAGGGACCATTGTATGAATTTATAAGCCATAAAAATGGCATTGGCATGCAAAAATATGAAGATGTGCCTAAACCCACCTACCGCCCTATCGATCGACGGCTTGCACATCTCGTCTTTCTAGCCAGCGTAGTGCCCGCCCGCCCACCCGCCCGCTTGTTTCGTCGGTTGGCTTAGGCATACGGAGTTCATTCCCAGTCTAGGATTGGATCGAACTGGGGGTTGTGGCAGCAGAATCGGCAGCACGCAGAGGGGGACCCCACCAATCCTCGACTTGTGCATCCCGCCCCTCGGGCCGACTGAGCACCCGCACTCTCATTTCGTGGGTTGACTTACGCATACGGAGTTCATTCCCAGTCTAAGATCGGACTGGACCGAGGGCTGCGGTAGCACATGCTTGGCTCCGGCATGTGCTGGTGTCACATTTTTCTTCATCGGGGCACCATCGCCAAAGCATCACTGGAGAACCTAACCGGCGGCATTGGGGTTCCGGTGATCGGGGGGGCCAGGGGGTGTGCGCACATGATGTGCGATGGGTGCTGGTACTTGGCCCTTATATTGGCCTCCTATCCCTCATCAAACCTCTAGAACTCACACCCCCTTAAAGAGCATTTGAGATTTTACAAGTTTGCTGCCAGTAGCCATTAAAGTGTCTGAAATAGGGACACTTTTTTCAAATGGTCACAAAATCTTGTACACTTCGAGTTTTGAGCTTAATTTTTTTGTGCATGCCAACAAAAATACAAGGATCACGTCTACCAAGTTTGGGGCCAAAAATCCTTCCGAAAAAATTTTAAAAAATCTTGAACCGTAAAAAGTTTTGAAAATAGTGAAAATTTTTAGGGCCATTGGATGAATTTACAAGTCATAAAACTGGCATTGGCAAGCAGAAATATGAAGATGTACCTAAACCCACCTACCACCATATCGATCCACGGCTGGCACATCCCTTCTCTCTGGCTGGTTTAGTGCCCGCCCGCTCGTTTTGTTAGTTGGCTTAGCTGAATTTTTTAGCGCATGGCAATAAAAATATACGGATCATGTCTACCAAGTTTGGGGCCAAAACCCCTTTCAAAAAAATTTTAAAAAATCTCGAACCGTAAAAAGTTTCAAAAATTGTGAAAAATAGAAAACAAGTCGTCTTGCCATGAAACTTCACGTGAAGGCTTAAGGGACCATTGTATGAATTTACAAGCCATAAAAATGGCATTGGCACACAAAAATATGAAGATGTGGCTAAACCCACCTACCACCCTATCGATCCACGGCTTACGCATCCCGTTTCTCTGGCTGGCGTAGTGCCCGCCCGCCCGCTCGTCCACTCATTTCATTGGTTGGCTTAGGCATATGGAGTTCATTCACAGTCTAAGATCAGATCGGACCAAGGGTTACGGTAGCAAGATCGGTAGCACATAGAGGGGGACCCGAACGATCCCCAGCTTGCGCATCCCGCCCCTCTGGCCGACTAAGCGCCCGCATGCTCATTTTGTGGGTTGACTTAGGCATACGGAGTTCATTCCCAGTCTAAGATTAGACCGGACCGAGGGTACGGCAGCACATACTGGGCTCGGGCATGTGCTGGTGCTGTATTTTTCTTCGTCAGGGCACCATCACCGGAGCATCGCCAGAGAACCTGACCGACGGTATTGGGGTTTCGACGATCGGGGGGGCCGGGGGGGTGTGTGCACACGATGTGCGATGGGTGCTTGTACTTGGCCCTTATATTGGCCCCCTATCCCTCATTAAACCTCGAGAACTCACACCCCCTTAAAGAGCATTTGAGATTTTACAGGTTTGCTGCCAGTAGCCATTAAAGTGTCTGAAATGGGGACACTTTTTTCAAATGGTCACAAAATCTTCTACACTATGAGTTTTTAGCTGAATTTTTTTGTGCATGCCACCAAAAATACAAGGATCACGTCTACCAAGTTTGGGGTCAAAAATCCTTCGAAAAAAATTTTCAAAAATCCTGAACCGCAAAAAGTTTGCAAATTCGTAAAAAATAGAAAAGGAGTCGTCTTGCCTTGAAACTTCATGTGAAGGCTTAAGGGACCATTGTATGAATTTACAAGCCATAAAAATGGCATTGGCACACAGAAATATGAAGATGTGCCTAAACCCACCTACCACCCTATCGATCCATGGCTTGCGCATCCCGTCTCTTCGGCCGACGTAGTGCCCGCCCGCCAGCCCGCCCGTACGCTCGTTTCTTCGGTTGGCTTAGGCATACGGAGTTCATTCCCAGTCTAAGATCAGATCAGACCGAGGGTTGCGGTAGTAGGATCGACAGCACATAGAGGGGGACCCAGTCGATCCTCGGCTTACGCATCCCGCCCCTCCAGCATGCTGAATGCCCGCACGCTCGTTTCGTGGCTTGACTTTGGCATACGGAGTTCATTCCCAGTCAAGCATACGGAGTTCATTCCCAGTCTAAGATCGGACCGAACCGAGGGTTGCGGCAACACATGCTGGGCTTGGGCATGTGCTGGTGCCGCATTTTTCTTCACCAGGGCACCATCGTCGGAGCATCGCCGGAGAACTTGACCGACGGCATTGGGGTTCCGACGATCGGGGGGCTGGGGGTGTGCGCACATGACGTGCGATGGGTGCTGGTACTTGGCCCTTATATCGGCCCGCTATCCCTCATCAAACCTCGATAACTCACACCCCCTTAAAGAACCGTTTGAGATTTTATAAGTTTGCAGCCAGTAGCCATTAAAGTGTCTGAAATGGGGACACATTTTTCTAATGGTCACAAAATCTTGTACAATTCAACTTTTTAGCTGAATTTTTTTGTGGATGCCAACAAAAATATAAGGATCACGTCTATGAAGTTTGGGGTAAAACTCCTTTCGAAAGAATTTTAAAAAATCCTGAACCGCAAAAAGGATAAAAAATTATGAAAAATAAAAAACGAATCGTCTTGCCATGAAACTTCACGTGAAGGCTTAAGGAACCATTGTATGAATTTACAAGCCATAAAAATGGCATTGGCATGCAGAAATATGAAGATGTGCCTAAACCCACCTACCAACTTATCGATCCATGGCTTGCGCATCCCGTCTCTCTGGCCGGCGTAGTGCCCGCCCGCTCGTTTCATCGGTTGGCTTAGGCATACGGAGTTCATTCCTAGTCTAAAATCAGACAGGATCGAGGGTTGGGATAGTAGGATCGACATCACGCAGAGGGGCACCTGACCGATCCCCGGCTTGCGCATCCCACCCCTCTGGTGGGCTGAGCACCGCACGCTCGTTTCGTGGGTTCACTTACACATACGGAGTTCATTCCTAGTCTAAGCATACAGAGTTCATTCCTAGTCTAAGATCAGACCAGACCGAGGGTTGTGACAGCACATGCTGGGATCGAACATGTGCTGTTGCCGTATTTTTCTTCGTCGGGGCACCATCATCGGAGAATCGCCGAAAAACCTGACCGACAGCATTGGCGTTCCGATGATCGGGGGGGTCGGGGGGGTGTGCGCACATGATGTGCGATGGGTGCTGGGACTTAGCCCTTATATTGGCCCCCTATCCCTCATTAAACCTCGAGAACTCACACCCCCCTAAAGACCATTTGAGATTTTACAGGTTTGCTGCCAGTAGCCATTAAAGTGTTTGAATTGGGGACACTTTTTTCAAATGGTCACAAAATCTTGTAGACTTCGAGTTTTTAGCTGAATTTTTAATGCATGCCAACAAAAATACAAGGATCACGTCTACCAAGTTTGGGGCCAAAACTCCTTCCGAAAGAATTTTAAAAAATCCCGAACCGTAAAAAGTTTTAAAAATCGTGAAAAATAGAAAACAAGTCGTCTTGCCATGAAACTTCAAGTGAAAATTTAAAGGACCATTGTATGATATTACAAGCCATAAAAATGGCATTGGCATGTAGAAATATAAAGATGAGCCTAAACCCACCTACCACCCTATCGATCCACGGCTTGCGCATCCCGTCTCTCTAGTCGGTGTAGTGCCCGTCCGCCCGCCCGCCCACTCGTTTCGTCGGTTGGCTTAGGCATACGGAGTTCATTTCTAGTCTAAGATTGGACCAGATAGAGGGTTACAGCAGCAGCATCGGTAGCACATAGAGGGGGACACGGTCGATCCCCGGCTTGTGCATCCCACCTCTCTGGCCGGTTGAGCGCTCACACGCTCATTTCGTGGGTTGACTTAGGCATACGGAGTTCATTCCCAGTCTAAGCATACGAAGTTCATTCCCAGTCTAAGATCGGATTGGACCCAGGGTTGCGACAGCACATGCTGGGCTCGGGCATGTGCTGGTGCCACATTTTTCTTCGCCGGGGCACCATCGCCGGAGCATCGCCGAAGAACCTGATCGATGGCATTGGCGTTCCGGATATCAGGGGGGCCGGGGGTGTGTGCGAACATGATGTACGATGGGTGCTGGTACTTCGCCCTTATATTGGCCCCCTATCCCTCATCAAATCTCGATAACTCACACCCCCTTAAAGAGCATTTGAGATTTTACAGGTTTGCTGCCAGTAGCCATTAAAGTGTCTGAAATGGGGACACTTTTTTCAAATGGTAACAAAATCTTGTACACCTCAAGTTTTTAGCTTAATTTTTTTGTGCATACCAACAAAAATACAAGGATCACGTCTACCTAGTTTGGGGCCGAAACTCCTTCCGAAAAAATTGTAAAAAATCCCGAACCGTAAAAAGTTCCAAAAATCATGAAAAATAGAAAATGAGTCATCTTGCCAGGAAACCTCACGTGAAGGCTTAAGGGACCATTGTATGAATTTATAAGCCATAAAAATGGCATTGGCACGCAGAAATATGAAGATGTGCCTAAACCCACCTACCACCCTATCGATCGACGGCTTGCGCATCCCGTCTCTCTAGCCGGCGTAGTGCCCGCCCACCCGCCCGCTTGTTTCGTCGGTTGGCTTAGGCATACGGAGTACATTCCTAGTCTAGGATTGGATAGGACCGAGGGTTGTGGCAACAGAATCAGCAGCACGCAGAGGGGGACCCGACCGATCCCCGACTTGCGCATCCCGCCCCTCTGGCCGGTTGAGCACCCGTATACTCGTTTCATGGGTTGACTTAGGCATACGGAGTTCATTTCCAGTCGAGCCATACGGAGTTCATTCTCAGTCTAAGATCAAACTGGACCGAGGGTTGCGGTAGCACATGCTGGGCTCGGGCATGTGCTGGTGCCGCATTTTTCTTCGTCGGGGCACCATTGCCAGAGCATCGCTGGAGAACCTGACCGGTGGTATTGGAGATCTGGCGATTGGGGGGGCCGAGGGGTGTGCGTACATGATGTGCGATGGGTGCTGGTACTTGGCCCTTATATTGGCCCCCTATCCCTCATCAAACCTCTAGAACTCACACCCCCTTAAAGAGCATTTGAGATTTTACAGGTTTGCTGCCAGTAGCCATTAAAGTGTCTGAAATAGGGACACTTTTTTCAAATGGTCACAAAATCTTGTACACTTTGAGTTTTGAGCCTAATTTTTTTGTGCATGCCAACAAAAATACAACGATCACATCTACCAAGTTTGCGGTGAAAAATCCTTCCGAAAAAATTTTAAAAAATCCTAAACCGTAAAAAGTTTTGAAAATAGTGAAAAATAGAAAACAAGTCGTCTTGCCATGAGACTTCAAATGAAGGCTTAAGGGGCCATTGTATGAATTTACAAGTCATAAAACTGGCATTGGCAAGCAGAAATATGAAGATGTACCTAAACCCACCTAGCACCCTATCGATCCACGACTTGCGCATCCCTTCCCTCTGGCGGACATAGTGCCCGCCCGCCCACTCGCCCGCTCGTTTCGTCGGTTGGCTTAGCTGAATTTTTTAGTGCATGGCAAAAAAAATATATGGATCATGTCTACCAAGTTTGGGGCCAAAACCCCTTTCGAAAATAATTTAAAAAATCTCGAACCGTAAAAAGTTTCGAAAATCATGAAAAATAAAAAATGAGTCGTCTTGCCATGAAACTTCACGTGAAGGCTTAAGGGACCATTGTATGAATTTACAAGCCATAAAAATGGCATTGGCACATAGAAATATGAAGATGTGCCTAAACCCACCTACCACCCTATCGATCCACGGCTTGCGCATCCTGTTTCTCTGGCCGGCGTAGTGCCCGCCCGCCCACCCGTCCATTCGTTTCGTTGGTTGGCTTAGGCATACGAAGTTCATTCCCAGACTAAGATCAGACCAGACCAAGGATTACGGCAGCAGGATCGGCAGCACGTATAGGGGGACCCAACCGATCCCCGGCTTGCGCATCCCGCCCCTCTGGCCGACTGAGCGCCCGCACGTTCATTTTGTTGGTCGACTTAGGCATACGGAGTTCATTCCCAGTCTAAGATCGGACTGGACCGAGGGTTGCAGCAGCACATGCTGGGCTCGGGCATGTGCTGGTGCTGTATTTTTCTCCATCGGGGCACCATCGTCGGAGCATCGCCAGAGAACCTGACCGACGGTATTGGGGTTTTGACGATCGGGGGGGCCGGGGGGTGTGTGCACACGATGTGCGATGGGTGCTTGTACTTGGCCCTTATATTGGCCCCCTATCCCTCATTAAACCTCGAGAACTCACACCCCCTTAAAGAGCATTTGAGATTTTACAGGTTTGCTGCCAGTAGCCATTAAAATGTTTGAAATGGGGACACTTTTTTCAAATGGTCACAAAATCTTCTACACTTTGAGTTTTTAGCTGAATTTTTTTTTGCATGCCACCAAAAATACAAGGATCACGTCTACAAAGTTTGGGGTCAAAACTCCTTGGAAAAAATTTTTCAAAAATCCTGAACCACAAAAAGTTTCCAAAATCGTGAGAAATAAATTAAGGGACCATTGTATGAATTTACAAGCCATAAAAATGGCATTGGCATGCAGAAATATGAAGATGTGCCTAAACCCACCTACCACCCTATCGATCCACGGCTTGCACATCCCGTCTCTTTGGCCGGCGTAGTGCCCGCCCGCCCGCTCGTTTCATCGGTTGGCTTAGGCATACGGAGTTCATTCCCAGTCTAAGATCAGACCAGACTGAGGGTTACGGTAGTAAGATCGGCAGCACGCAAAGGGGGACCCGGTCGATCCTCAGCTTGCACATCCCACCCCTCTGGCCGGCTTAGCGCTCACACACTCGTTTTATGGGTTGACTTAGGCATACGGAGTTCATTCCCAGTCTAAGCATATGGAGTTCATTCCCAGTCTAAGATCAAACCGGACTGAGGGTTGCGGCAGCACATGCTGGGCTCAGGCATGTGCTGGTGCTATATTTTTCTTCACCGGGGCAGCATCGTCGAAGCATCGTCGGAGAACTGACCGACGGTATTGAGGTTCCGGTGATCGGGGGGGCCGGGGGGGTCTGCGCACATGATGTACGATGGGTGCTGGTACTTGGCCCTTATATTGGCCCCCTATCCCTCATTAAACCTCGAGAACTCACACCCCCTTAAAGAGCATTTGAGATTTTACAGGTTTGCTGCCAATAGCCATTAAAGTGTCTGAAATGGGGACACTTTTTTCAAAATGGTCACAAAATCTTGTACACTTTGAGTTTTTAGCTGAATTTTTTTCTGCATGCCAAAAAAAATACGAAGATCACGACTACCAAGTTTGGGGTCAAAGCTCTTTTCGAAAAAATTTTAAAAAATCCCGAAATGCAAAAAGTTTTAAAAATCGTGAAAAAAAGAAAACGAGTCGTCTTGCCATGAAACTTCACGTGAAGGCTTAAGGTATGATTGTTTGAATTTACAAGCCATAAAAATGGTGTTGGCATGCAGAAATATGAAGATGTGCCTAAACCCACCTACCACCCTATCGATCCATGGCTTGCGCATCCCATCTCTCTGGCCGACGTAGTGCCTGCCCTCCCGTCCGCTCGTTTTGTCGATTCGCTTAGGCATACGGAGTTCGTTCCCAGTCTAAGATCAGACCAAATTGAAGGTTGCGATAGTAGGATTGACAGCACGCAGAGGGGGACCCGGTCGATCCCTGGCTTGTGGATCTCGCCCCTCTGGCCGGCTGAGCGCCCGCACGCTCGTTTCGTGGGTTGACTTAGGCATACGGAGTTCATTCCTAGTCTAAGCATAGGGAGTTCATTCCCAGTCTAAGATCAGACCGGACCGAGGGTTGCAGCAGCACATATGGGGCTCGGGTATGTGCCGGTGCCGTATTTTTCTTCGCTGGGGCACCATCACTGGAGCATCACTGGAGAACCTGACCGGCGGCATTGGGGTTCCAACGATCAGGGGCTTCGGGGGGGTGTGCGCACATGATCTGCGATGGGTGCTGGTACTTGGCCCTTATATTGGCCCCCTATCCCTCATCAAAATTCGAGAACTCACACCCCCTTAAAGAGCATTTGAGATTTTACAAGTTTGCTGTCAGTAGCCATTAAAGTGTCTAAAATGGGGACTTCTTTCAAATGGTCACAAAATCTTTTACACTTCGAGTTTTTACCTGAATTTTTTTGTGCATGCCAAAAAAAATACAAGGATCACGTCTACTAAGTTTGGGGTCAAAACTCCTTCCGAAAAAATTTTCAAAAATCCCGAATCACAAAAAGTTTTGAAAATCGTGAAAAATAGAAAACGAGTCGTCTTGCCATGAAACTTCACTTGAAGGCTTAAGGGACCATTGTATGAATTTACAAGCCATAAAAATGGCATTGGCACACAAAAATATGAAAATGTCCCTAAACCCACCTAACACCCTATCGATCCATGGCTTGCGTATCTCGTCTCTCTGGTCGGCGTAGTGCCCACCCGCCCGCCCGCCCGGTCATTTCATCAGTTGGCTTAGGCATATGAAGTTAATTCTCAGTCTAAGATCAGACCAAATTGAGGGTTGTGGAAGCAGGATTGGTAACCCGTAGATGGGGACCCGACCGATCCCCGGCTTACACATCTCACCCCTCTGGTCGGCTGAGCGCCCGCACGCTCGTTTTGTGGGTTGACTTAGGCATACAGAGTTCATTCCCAGTCTAGGCATATGGAGTTCATTCCCAGTCTAAGATCGGACCGGATCGAGCTTTGCGACAGTACATGCTAGGCTCGAGCATGTGTCGGTGCTGTATTTTTCTTCACCGAGGCACCATCGCCGGAGCATCACCGGAGAACCTGACCTACGGCATTGGGGTTCCACCGATCGGGGGGGCTGGGGAGGGTATGCGCACATTATGTGCGACGGGTGCTGGTACTTGGCCCTTATATTGGCCCCCTATCCCTCATTAAACCTTGAGAACTCACACCTCCTTAAAAAGCATTTGAGATTTTATAGGTTTGCTTCCAGTAGCCATTAAAGTGTCTGTAATGGGGACACTTTTTTCAAATGGTCACAAAATCTTGTACACTTCGAGTTTTTAGCTGAATTTTTATGTGCATGCCGGCAAAAATACAAGCATCACATCTACCAAGTTTGGGGCCAAAACTCCTTCCGAAAAAATTTAAAAAAATCTCGAACCGTAAAAAGTTTTGAAAATCATGAAAAATAGAAAATGAGTCGTCTTGCCATGAAACTTCACGTGAAGGCTTAAGGGACCATTGTATGAATTTACAAGCCATCAAAATGGCATTGGCATGCAGAAATATAAAGATGTGCCTAAACCCACCTACGACCCTATCAATCCACGGCTTGCGCATCCCGACTCTCTGGCCAGCATAGTGCCCGCCCGCCCGCTCGTTTCGTTGGTTGACTTAGGCATACGAAGTTCATTCCCAGTCTAAGATCAGACCAGACCGAGGGTTGCAGCATCAAGATTGGCAGCACGAAGAGGGCGACCCGGTCGATCCCCGACTTGTGCATCCCGCCCCTCTGGTCGGCTGAACGCCCTCATGCTCGTTTCGTGGGTTGACTTAGGCATACGGAGTTCATTCCCAGTCTAAGCGTACAGAGTTCATTCCCAGTCTAAGATCAGACCGGACCGAGGGTTGCGGCAGCACTTGCTGGGCTCAGGCATGTGCTGGTGTCACATTTTTCCTCGTCGGGCCACCATCGCCGAAGAACCTGACCGACGGCATTGGGGTTCTAGCAATCGAGGGGGCCGGGGGGTGTGCGCACATGATGTTCAATGGGTGCTGGTACTTGGCCCTTATATTGGCCCACTGTCCCTCATCAAACCTTGAGAACTCACACCCCTTAAAGAGCATTTGAGATTTTTTAGGTTTGCTGCCAATAGCCATTAAAGTGTCTGAAATGGGGACACTTTTTTCAAATGGTCACAAAATGTTGTACACGTCGAGTTTTTTGGTGAATTTTTTTATGCATGCCAACAAAAATAGAAGGATCACGTCTACCAAGTTTGGGGCTAAAACTCCTTCTGAAAAAATTTTAAAAAATCCCGAATCGTAAAAAGTTTTGAAAACAGTGAAAAATAGAAAACGAGTCGTTTTGCCATGAAATTTCATGTGAAGGCTGAAGGGACCATTGTATGAATTTACAATTCATAAAAATGGCATTGGCATGCAAAAATATGAAGATGTGCCTAAACCCACCTACCACCCTATCAATCCACGGCTTGCGCATCCCGTCTCTCTGGCCAGCGTAGTGACTGCCCACCCGCCCGTTCGTTTTGTTAGTTGGCTTAGGCATACGGGGTTCATTCCCAATCTAAGATCAGACCGGATCAAGGGTTGCGGTAGCAGGATCGACAACACACAGAGGGGGACCCGATCGATCCCTGGGATGCACGCTCATTTCGTGGGTTGACTAAGGCATACGGAGTTCATTCCCAGTCTAAGATCGGACCAGATCGAGGGTTATGGCAGCACATCTGGGCTCGGACATGTGCTGGTGCCGTATTTATCTTCGTCAGGGCACCATCGTCGGAGCATTGTCGGGGAACCTGACCGACGGCATTGGGGTTCCGATGATCGAGGGGGGCCAGGGGGTGTGCGCACAAGATGTGTGATGGGTGCTGGTACTTGGCCCTTATATTGGCCCCCTATCCCTCATCAAACCTCGAGAACTCAGACCCCCTTAAAGATTATTTGAGATTTTACAGGTTTGCTGCCAGTAGCCATTAAAGTGTCTGAAATGGGGACACTTTTTTCAAATGGTCACAAAATCTTGTACACTTCGAGTTTTTAGCTGAATTTTTTTATGCTTGCCAACAAAAATATAAGGATCACATCTAACAAGTTTGGGGCCAAAACTCAATCTGAAAAAATTTTAAAAAATCCCGAACCGCAAAAAGTTTCAAAAATCGTGAAAAATAGAAAATGAATCGTCTTGCCATGAAACTTCAGGTGAAGGCTTAAGGGACCATTGTATGAATTTACAAGCCATAAAAATGATGTTGTCACGTAGAAATATGAAGATGTGCCTAAACCCACCTACCACCCTATCGATCCACGGCTTGCGCATCTCGTCTCTCTGGCCGGCATGGTGCCCGACCGCCCGCATGCTCGCTCGTTTCATCGATTGGCTTAGGCATACGGAGTTCATTCCTAGTCTAAGATTAGACCGAACCGAAGGTTGCGACAGTAGGATTGATAGCACGTAGAGGGGGATCCGGCTGATCCTCGACTTGCGCATCCCTCCCCTCTGGCCAGCTGAGCGCTCGCACGCTCGTTTCGTGGGTTGACTTAGGCATAGGGAGTTCATTCCTAGTCTAAGCATAGGGAGTGCATTCCCAGTCTAAGATCGAACTAGAGCGAGGGTTGCAGCAGCACATATTGGGCTCGGGCATGTGCTGGTGCCGCATTTTTCTTCG